>NW_025963287.1:0-96161 GCF_020740725.1 Corvus hawaiiensis | reverse complement strand
CCGCCCCTTCCGGCTTTAGCCCCGCCCACCCCGCCCTTGGTTCCGCCCATTCCCCCTTTAGCCACGCCCATTCCGCCTTCAGCCACGGCCTTTCCCCCTTTAGCCCTGCCCATACACGATTCTGCCTCGCCCATTCCCCTTTTAGCCTCCCCCCTACGGCCCCTAGAGCCCCGGCAAGCCCCGCCCCTTTAGCCCCGCCCCTTCCGGCTTTAGCCCCGCCCACTCCGCCCTGAGCCCCGCCCACCCCGCCCATTCCCCCTTTAGCCACGCCCATTCCGCCTTCAGCCACGGCCTTTCCCCCTTTAGCCCTGCCCATACACGATTCTGCCTCGCCCATTCCCCTTTTAGCCTCCCCCCTACGGCCCCTAGAGCCCCGGCAAGCCCCCCCCTTTAGCCCCGCCCCTTCCGGCTTTAGCCCCGCCCACTCCGCTCTTGGCCCCGCCCACCCCGCCCTTGGCCCCGCCCATTCCCCCTTTAGCCACGCCCATTCCGCCTTCAGCCACGGCCTTTCCCCCTTTAGCCCTGCCCATACACGATTCTGCCTCGCCCATTCCCCTTTGAGCCTCCCCCCTACGGCCCCTAGAGCCCCGGCAAGCCCCCCCCCCTTTAGCCCCGCCCCTTCCGGCTTTAGCCCCGCCCACCCCGCCCTTAGCCCCGCCCACCCCGCCCTTGGCCCCGCCCATTCCCCCTTTAGCCACGCCCATTCCGCCTTCAGCCACGGCCTTTCCCCCTTTAGCCCTGCCCATACACGATTCTGCCTCGCCCATTCCCCTTTTAGCCTCCCCCCTACGGCCCCTAGAGCCCCGGCAAGCCCCCCCTTTAGCCCCGCCCCTTCCGGCTTTAGCCCCGCCCCTTCCGGCTTTAGCCCCGCCCACTCCGCTTTTAGCCCCGCCCACCCCGCCCTTGGCCCCGCCCATTCCCCCTTTAGCCACGCCCATTCCGCCTTCAGCCACGGCCTTTCCCCCTTTAGCCCTGCCCATACACGAGTCTGCCTCGCCCATTCCCCTTTTAGCCTCCCCCCTACGGCCCCTAGAGCCCCGGCAAGCCCCCCCCTTTAGCCCCGCCCCTTCCGGCTTTAGCCCCGCCCCTTCCGGCTTTAGCCTCGCCCACTCCGCCCTTAGCCCCGCCCACCGTGCCCTTGGCCCCGCCCATTCCCCCTTTAGCCACGCCCATTCCGCCTTCAGCCACGGCCTTTCCCCCTTTAGCCCTGCCCATACACGAGTCTGCCTCGCCCATTCCCCTTTTAGCCTCCCCCCTACGGCCCCTAGAGCCCCGGCAAGCCCCCCCCCTTTAGCCCCGCCCCTTCCGGCTTTAGCCCCGCCCCTTCCGGCTTTAGCCCCGCCCACTCCGCCCTTAGCCCCGCCCACCCCGCCCTTGGCCCCGCCCATTCCCCCTTTAGCCACGCCCATTCCGCCTTCAGCCACGGCCTTTCCCCCTTTAGCCCTGCCCATACACGATTCTGCCTCGCCCATTCCCCTTTTAGCCTCCCCCCTATGGCCCCTAGCGCCCCGGCAAGCCCCCCCCCCCTTAGCCCCGCCCCTTCCGGCTTTAGCCCCGCCCCTTCCGGCTTTAGCCCCGCCCACTCCGCCCTTAGCCCCGCCCACCCCGCCCTTGGCCCCGCCCATTCCCCCTTTAGCCACGCCCATTCCGCCTTCAGCCACGGCCTTTCCCCCTTTAGCCCTGCCCATACACGATTCTGCCTCGCCCATTCCCCTTTTAGCCTCCCCCCTACGGCCCCTAGAGCCCCGGCAGGCCCCCCCCCTTTAGCCCCGCCCCTTCCGGCTTTAGCCCCGCCCCTTCCGGCTTTAGCCCCGCCCACCCCGCCCTTGGCCCCGCCCATTCCCCCTTTAGCCACGCCCATTCCGCCTTCAGCCACGGCCTTTCCCCCTTTAGCCCTGCCCATACACGATTCTGCCTCGCCCATTCCCCTTTTAGCCTCCCCCCTACGGCCCCTAGAGCCCCGGCAGGCCCCCCCCCCCTTTAGCCCCGCCCCTTCCGGCTTTAGCCCCGCCCCTTCCGGCTTTAGCCCCGCCCACCCCGCCCTTGGCCCCGCCCAACCCGCCCTTGGCCCCGCCCATTCCCCCTTTAGCCACGCCCATTCCGCCTTCAGCCACGGCCTTTCCCCCTTTAGCCCTGCCCATACACGATTCTGCCTCGCCCATTCCCCTTTTAGCCTCCCCCCTACGGCCCCTAGAGCCCCGGCAAGCCCCCCCTTTGGCCCCGCCCCTTGCGGCTTTAGCCCCGCCCACTCCGCCATTGGCCCCGCCCACCCCGCCCTTGGCCCCGCCCATTCCCCCTTTAGCCACGCCCATTCCGCCTTCAGCCACGGCCTTTCCCCCTTTAGCCCTGCCCATACACGATTCTGCCTCGCCCATTCCCCTTTTAGCCTCCCCCCTACGGCCCCTAGAGCCCCGGCAAGCCCCCCCTTTAGCCCCGCCCCTTCCGGCTTTAGCCCCGCCCACTCCGCCCTTAGCCCCGCCCACCCCGCCCTTGGCCCTGCCCATTCCCCCTTTAGCCACGCCCATTCCGCCTTCAGCCACGGCCTTTCCCCCTTTAGCCCTGCCCATACACGATTCTGCCTCGCCCATTCCCCTTTTAGCCTCCCCCCTACGGCCCCTAGAGCCCCGGCAAGCCCCCCCTTTAGCCCCGCCCCTTCCGGCTTTAGCCCCGCCCACTCCGCCCTTAGCCCCGCCCACCCCGCCCTTGGCCCCGCCCATTCCCCCTTTAGCCACGCCCATTCCGCCTTCAGCCACGGCCTTTCCCCCTTTAGCCCTGCCCATACACGATTCTGCCTCGCCCATTCCCCTTTTAGCCTCCCCCCTACGGCCCCTAGAGCCCCGGCAAGCCCCCCCCTTTAGCCCCGCCCCTTCCGGCTTTAGCCACGCCCCTTCCGGCATTAGCCCCGCCCACTCCGCCCTTAGCCCCGCCCACCCCGCCCTTGGCCCCGCCCGTTCCCCCTTTAGCCACGCCCATTCCGCCTTCAGCCACGGCCTTTCCCCCTTTAGCCCTGCCCATACACGATTCTGCCTCGCCCATTCCCCTTTTAGCCTCCCCCCTACGGCCCCTAGAGCCCCGGCAAGCCCCCCCCCTTTAGCCCCGCCCCTTCCGGCTTTAGCCCCGCCCCTTCCGGCTTTAGCCCCGCCCACCCCGCCCTTGGCCCCGCCCACCCCGCCCTTGGCCCCGCCCATTCCCCCTTTAGCCACGCCCATTCCGCCTTCAGCCACGGCCTTTCCCCCTTTAGCCCTGCCCATACACGATTCTGCCTCGCCCATTCCCCTTTTAGCCTCCCCCCTACGGCCCCTAGAGCCCCGGCAAGCCCCCCCCTTTAGCCCTGCCCCTTCCTTGAGCCCCGCCCACTCCGCCCTTAGCCCCGCCCACCCCGCCCATTCCCCCTTTAGCCACGCCCATTCCGCCTTCAGCCACGGCCTTTCCCCCTTTAGCCCTGCCCATACACGATTCTGCCTCGCCCATTCCCCTTTTAGCCTCCCCCCTACGGCCCCTAGAGCCCCGGCAAGCCCCCCCCCTTTAGCCCCGCCCCTTCCGGCTTTAGCCCCTCCCATTCCGCCCTTGGCCCCGCCCACCCCGCCCTTGGCCCCGCCCATTCCCCCTTTAGCCACGCCCATTCCGCCTTCAGCCACGGCCTTTCCCCCTTTAGCCCTGCCCATACACGATTCTGCCTCGCCCATTCCCCTTTTAGCCTCCCCCCTACGGCCCCTAGAGCCCCGGCAAGCCCCCCCCCCTTTAGCCCCGCCCCTTCCTTTAGCCCCGCCCACTCCGCCCTTATCCCCGCCCACCCCGCCCATTCCCCCTTTAGCCACGCCCATTCCGCCTTCAGCCACGGCCTTTCCCCCTTTAGCCCTGCCCATACACGATTCTGCCTCGCCCATTCCCCTTTTAGCCTCCCCCCTACGGCCCCTAGAGCCCCGGCAAGCCCCCCCCTTTAGCCCCGCCCCTTCCGGCTTTAGCCCCTCCCATTCCGCCCTTGGCCCCGCCCACCCCGCCCTTGGCCCCGCCCATTCCCCCTTTAGCCACGCCCATTCCCCCTTCAGCCACGGCCTTTCCCCCTTTAGCCCTGCCCATACACGATTCTGCCTCGCCCATTCCCCTTTTAGCCTCCCCCCTACGGCCCCTAGAGCCCCGGCAGCCCCCCCCCTTTAGCCCCGCCCCTTCCGGCTTTAGCCCCGCCCCTTCCGGCTTTAGCCCCGCCCACCCCGCCCTTAGCCCCGCCCACCCCGCCCTTGGCCCCGCCCATTCCCCCTTTAGCCACGCCCATTCCGCCTTCAGCCACGGCCTTTCCCCCTTTAGCCCTGCCCATACACGATTCTGCCTCGCCCATTCCCCTTTTAGCCTCCCCCCTACGGCCCCTAGAGCCCCGGCAGGCCCCCCCCTTTAGCCCCGCCCCTTCCGGCTTTAGCCCCGCCCACTCCGCCCTTAGCCCCGCCCACCCCGCCCTTGGCCCCGCCCACCCCGCCCTTGGCCCCGCACATTCCCCCTTTAGCCACGCCCATTCCGCCTTCAGCCACGGCCTTTCCCCCTTTAGCCCTGCCCATACACGATTCTGCCTCGCCCATTCCCCTTTTAGCCTCCCCCCTACGGCCCCTAGAGCCCCGGCAAGCCCCCCCCTTTAGCCCCGCCCCTTGCGGCTTTAGCCCCGCCCACTCCGCCATTGGCCCCGCCCACCCCGCCCTTGGCCCCGCCCATTCCCCCTTTAGCCACGCCCATTCCGCCTTCAGCCACGGCCTTTCCCCCTTTAGCCCTGCCCATACACGATTCTGCCTCGCCCATTCCCCTTTTAGCCTCCCCCCTACGGCCCCTAGAGCCCCGGCAAGCCCCCCCCCTTTAGCCCCGCCCCTTCCGGCTTTAGCCCCGCCCACTCCGCCCTTAGCCCCGCCCACCCCGCCCTTGGCCCCGCCAATTCCCCCTTTAGCCACGCCCATTCCGCCTTCAGCCACGGCCTTTCCCCCTTTAGCCCTGCCCATACACGATTCTGCCTCGCCCATTCCCCTTTTAGCCTCCCCCCTACGGCCCCTAGAGCCCCGGCAAGCCCCCCCCCCCTTAGCCCCGCCCCTTCCGGCTTTAGCCCCGCCCCTTCCGGCTTTAGCCCCGCCCAACCCGCCCTTGGCCCCGCCCAACCCGCCCTTGGCCCCGCCCATTCCCCCTTTAGCCACGCCCATTCCGCCTTCAGCCACGGCCTTTCCCCCTTTAGCCCTGCCCATACACGATTCTGCCTCGCCCATTCCCCTTTTAGCCTCCCCCCTACGGCCCCTAGAGCCCCGGCAAGCCCCCCCCTTTAGCCCCGCCCCTTCCGGCTTTAGCCCCGCCCACTCCGCCCTTAGCCCCGCCCACCCCGCCCTTGGCCCCGCCCATTCCCCCTTTAGCCACGCCCATTCCGCCTTCAGCCACGGCCTTTCCCCCTTTATCCCTGCCCATACACGATTCTGCCTCGCCCATTCCCCTTTTAGCCTCCCCCCTACGGCCCCTAGAGCCCCGGCAAGCCCCCCCCTTTAGCCCCGCCCCTTCCGGCTTTAGCCCCGCCCACTCCGCCCTTGGCCCCGCCCACCCCGCCCTTGGCCCCGCCCATTCCCCCTTTAGCCACGCCCATTCCGCCTTCAGCCACGGCCTTTCCCCCTTTAGCCCTGCCCATACATGATTCTGCCTCGCCCATTCCCCTTTGAGCCTCCCCCCTACGGCCCCTAGAGCCCCGGCAAGCCCCCCCCCCCTTTAGCCCCGCCCCTTCCGGCTTTAGCCCCGCCCCTTCCGGCTTTAGCCCCGCCCACCCCGCCCTTGTCCCCGCCCATTCCCCCTTTAGCCACGCCCATTCCGCCTTCAGCCACGGCCTTTCCCCCTTTAGCCCTGCCCATACACGATTCTGCCTCGCCCATTCCCCTTTTAGCCTCCCCCCTACGGCCCCTAGAGCCCCGGCAAGCCCCCCCCCCCCTTTAGCCCCGCCCCTTCCGGCTTTAGCCCCGCCCCTTCCGGCTTTAGCCCCGCCCACCCCGCCCTTAGCCCCGCCCACCCCGCCCTTGGCCCCGCCCATTCCCCCTTTAGCCACGCCCATTCCGCCTTCAGCCACGGCCTTTCCCCCTTTAGCCCTGCCCATACACGATTCTGCCTCGCCCATTCCCCTTTTAGCCTCCCCCCTACGGCCCCTAGAGCCCCGGCAAGCCCCCCCCTTTAGCCCCGCCCCTTCCGGCTTTAGCCCCGCCCACTCCGCCCTTAGCCCCGCCCACCCCGCCCTTGGCCCCGCCCATTCCCCCTTTAGCCACGCCCATTCCGCCTTCAGCCACGGCCTTTCCCCCTTTAGCCCTGCCCATACATGATTCTGCCTCGCCCATTCCCCTTTGAGCCTCCCCCCTACGGCCCCTAGAGCCCCGGCAAGCCCCCCCCCTTTAGCCCCGCCCCTTCCGGCTTTAGCCCCGCCCCCTCCGCCCTTGGCTCCGCCCACCCCGCCCTTGGCCCCGCCCATTCCCCCTTTAGCCACGCCCATTCCGCCTTCAGCCACGGCCTTTCCCCCTTTAGCCCTGCCCATACATGATTCTGCCTCGCCCATTCCCCTTTGAGCCTCCCCCCTACGGCCCCTAGAGCCCCGGCAAGCCCCCCCCCCTTTAGCCCCGCCCCTTCCGGCTTTAGCCCCGCCCACCCCGCCCTTGGCCCCGCCCACCCCGCCCTTGGCTCCGCCCATTCCCCCTTTAGCCACGCCCATTCCGCCTTCAGCCACGGCCTTTCCCCCTTTAGCCCTGCCCATACACGATTCTGCCTCGCCCATTCCCATTTTAGCCTCCCCCCTACGGCCCCTAGAGCCCCGGCAAGCCCCCCCTTTAGCCCCGCCCCTTCCGGCTTTAGCCCCGCCCCTTCCGGCTTTAGCCCCGCCCACCCCGCCCTTAGCCCCGCCCACCCCGCCCTTGGCCCCGCCCATTCCCCCTTTAGCCACGCCCATTCCGCCTTCAGCCACAGCCTTTCCCCCTTTAGCCCTGCCCATACACGATTCTGTCTCGCCCATTCCCCTTTTAGCCTCCCCCCTACGGCCCCTAGAGCCCCGGCAAGCCCCCCCCTTTAGCCCCGCCCCTTCCGGCTTTAGCCCCGCCCACTCCGCCCTTGGCCCCGCCCACCCCCCCCTTGGCCCCGCCCATTCCCCCTTTAGCCACGCCCATTCCGCCTTCAGCCACGGCCTTTCCCCCTTTAGCCCTGCCCATACACGATTCTGCCTCGCCCATTCCCCTTTTAGCCTCCCCCTACGGCCCCTAGAGCCCCGGAAAGCCCCCCCCCTTTAGCCCCGCCCCTTCCGGCTTTAGCCCCGCCCACTCCGCCCTTAGCCCCGCCCACCCCGCCCATTCCCTTTTTAGCCACGCCCATTCCGCCTTCAGCCACGGCCTTTCCCCCTTTATCCCTGCCCATACACGATTCTGCCTCGCCCATTCCCCTTTTAGCCTCCCCCCTACGGCCCCTAGAGCCCCGGCAAGCCCCCCCCTTTATCCCCGCCCCTTCCGGCTTTCGCCCCGCCCACTCCGCCCTTGGCCCCGCCCACCCCGCCCTTGGCCCCGCCCATTCCCCCTTTAGCCACGCCCATTCCGCCTTCAGCCACGGCCTTTCCCCCTTTAGCCCTGCCCATACATGATTCTGCCTCGCCCATTCCCCTTTGAGCCTCCCCCCTACGGCCCCTAGAGCCCCGGCAAGCCCCCCCCCCTTTAGCCCCGCCCCTTCCGGCTTTAGCCCCGCCCCTTCCGGCTTTAGCCCCGCCCACCCCGCCCTTGGCTCCGCCCATTCCCCCTTTAGCCACGCCCATTCCGCCTTCAGCCACGGCCTTTCCCCCTTTAGCCCTGCCCATACACGATTCTGCCTCGCCCATTCCCCTTTTAGCCTCCCCCCTACGGCCCCTAGAGCCCCGGCAAGCCCCCCCCCCTTTAGCCCCGCCCCTTCCGGCTTTAGCCCCGCCCCTTCCGGCTTTAGCCCCGCCCACTCCGCCCTTAGCCCCGCCCACCCCGCCCTTGGCCCCGCCCATTCCCCCTTTAGCCACGCCCATTCCGCCTTCAGCCACGGACTTTCCCCTTTTAGCCCTGCCCATACACGATTCTGTCTCGCCCATTCCCCTTTTAGCCTCCCCCCTACGGCCCCTAGAGCCCCGGCAAGCCCCCCCCTTTAGCCCCGCCCCTTCCGGCTTTAGCCCCGCCCCTTCCGGCTTTAGCCCCGCCCACCCCGCCCTTGGTTCCGCCCATTCCCCCTTTAGCCACGCCCATTCCGCCTTCAGCCACGGCCTTTCCCCCTTTAGCCCTGCCCATACACGATTCTGCCTCGCCCATTCCCCTTTTAGCCTCCCCCCTACGGCCCCTAGAGCCCCGGCAAGCCCCCCCCCTTTAGCCCCGCCCCTTCCGGCTTTAGCCCCGCCCACTCCGCCCTTAGCCCCGCCCACCCCCGCCCATTCCCCCTTTAGCCACGCCCATTCCGCCTTCAGCCACGGCCTTTCCCCCTTTATCCCTGCCCATACACGATTCTGCCTCGCCCATTCCCCTTTTAGCCTCCCCCCTACGGCCCCTAGAGCCCCGGCAAGCCCCCCCCTTTAGCCCCGCCCCTTCCGGCTTTAGCCCCGCCCACTCCGCCATTGGCCCCGCCCACCCCGCCCTTGGACCCGCCCATTCCCCCTTTAGCCACGCCCATTCCGCCTTCAGCCACGGCCTTTCCCCCTTTAGCCCTGCCCATACACGATTCTGCCTCGCCCATTCCCCTTTTAGCCTCCCCCCTACGGCCCCTAGAGCCCCGGCAAGCCCCCCCTTTGGCCCCGCCCCTTCCGGCTTTAGCCCCGCCCACTCCGCCCTTGGCCCCGCCCACCCCGCCCTTGGCCCCGCCCATTCCCCCTTTAGCCACGCCCATTCCGCCTTCAGCCACGGCCTTTCCCCCTTTAGCCCTGCCCATACACGATTCTGCCTCGCCCATTCCCCTTTTAGCCTCCCCCCTACGGCCCCTAGAGCCCCGGCAAGCCCCCCCCCTTTAGCCCCGCCCCTTCCGGCTTTAGCCCCGCCCCTTCCGGCTTTAGCCCCGCCCGCCCCGCCCTTGGCCCCGCCCACCCCGCCCTTGGCCCCGCCCATTCCCCCTTTAGCCACGCCCATTCCCCCTTTAGCCACGCCCATTCCCCCTTCAGCCACGGCCTTTCCCCCTTTATCCCTGCCCATACACGATTCTGCCTCGCCCATTCCCCTTTTAGCCTCCCCCCTACGGCCCCTAGAGCCCCGGCAAGCCCCCCCCCTTTAGCCCCGCCCCTTCCGGCTTTAGCCCCGCCCCTTCCGGCTTTAGCCCCGCCCAATCCGCCCTTGGCCCCGCCCACCCCGCCCTTGGCCCCGCCCATTCCCCCTTTAGCCACGCCCATTCCGCCTTCAGCCACGGCCTTTCCCCCTTTAGCCCTGCCCATACACGATTCTGCCTCGCCCATTCCCCTTTTAGCCTCCCCCCTACGGCCCCTAGAGCCCCGGCAAGCCCCCCCCTTTAGCCCCGCCCCTTCCGGCTTTAGCCCCGCCCCTTCCGGCTTTAGCCCCGCCCACCCCGCCCTTGGCCCCGCCCATTCCCCCTTTAGCCACGCCCATTCCGCCTTCAGCCACGGCCTTTCCCCCTTTAGCCCTGCCCATACACGATTCTGCCTCGCCCATTCCCCTTTTAGCCTCCCCCCTACGGCCCCTAGAGCCCCTGCAAGCCCCCCCCCTTTAGCCCCGCCCCTTCCGGCTTTAGCCCCGCCCCTTCCGGCTTTAGCCCCGCCCACCCCGCTCTTAGCCCCGCCCACCCCGCCCTTGGCCCCGCCCATTCCCCCTTTAGCCACGCCCATTCCGCCTTCAGCCACGGCCTTTCCCCCTTTAGCCCTGCCCATACACGATTCTGTCTCGCCCATTCCCCTTTTAGCCTCCCCCCTACGGCCCCTAGAGCCCCGGCAAGCCCCCCCCTTTAGCCCCGCCCCTTCCGGCTTTAGCCCCGCCCCTTCCGGCTTTAGCCCCGCCCACTCCGCCCTTAGCCCCGCCCACCCCGCCCTTGGCCCCGCCCATTCCCCCTTTAGCCACGCCCATTCCGCCTTCAGCCACGGCCTTTCCCCCTTTAGCCCTGCCCATACACGATTCTGCCTCGCCCATTCCCCTTTTAGCCTCCCCCCTACGGCCCCTAGAGCCCCGGCAAGCCCCCCCCCCCTTAGCCCCGCCCCTTCCGGCTTTAGCCCCGCCCCTTCCGGCTTTAGCCCCGCCCAACCCGCCCTTGGCCCCGCCCAACCCGCCCTTGGCCCCGCCCATTCCCCCTTTAGCCACGCCCATTCCGCCTTCAGCCACGGCCTTTCCCCCTTTAGCCCTGGCCATACACGATTCTGCCTCGCCCATTCCCCTTTTAGCCTCCCCCCTACGGCCTTTAGAGCCCCGGCAAGCCCCCCCCCTTTAGCCCCGCCCCTTCCGGCTTTAGCCCCGCCCACTCCGCCCTTAGCCCCGCCCACCCCGCCCTTGGCCCCGCCCATTCCCCCTTTAGCCACGCCCATTCCGCCTTCAGCCACGGCCTTTCCCCCTTTAGCCCTGGCCATACACGATTCTGCCTCGCCCATTCCCCTTTGAGCCTCCCCCCTACGGCCCCTAGAGCCCCGGCAAGCCCCCCCCTTTAGCCCCGCCCCTTCCGGCTTTAGCCCCGCCCACTCCGCCCTTGGCCCCGCCCACCCCGCCCTTGGCCCCGCCCATTCCCCCTTTAGCCACGCCCATTCCGCCTTCAGCCACGGCCTTTCCCCCTTTAGCCCTGCCCATACACGATTCTGCCTCGCCCATTCCCCTTTTAGCCTCCCCCCTACGGCCCCTAGAGCCCCGGCAAGCCCCCCCCTTTAGCCCCGCCCCTTCCGGCTTTAGCCCGCCCACTCCGCCCTTAGCCCCGCCCACCCCGCCCATTCCCCCTTTAGCCACGCCCATTCCGCCTTCAGCCACGGCCTTTCCCCCTTTATCCCTGCCCATACACGATTCTGCCTCGCCCATTCCCCTTTTAGCCTCCCCCCTACGGCCCCTAGAGCCCCGGCAAGCCCCCCCCCCTTTAGCCCCGCCCCTTCCGGCTTTAGCCCCGCCCCTTCCGGCTTTAGCCCCGCCCACCCCGCCCTTGGCTCCGCCCATTCCCCCTTTAGCCACGCCCATTCCGCCTTCAGCCACGGCCTTTCCCCCTTTAGCCACGGCCTTTCCCCCTTTAGCCCTGCCCATACACGATTCTGTCTCGCCCATTCCCCTTTTAGCCTCCCCCCTACGGCCCCTAGAGCCCCGGCAAGCCCCCCCCTTTAGCCCCGCCCCTTCCGGCTTTAGCCCCGCCCCTTCCGGATTTAGCCCCGCCCACTCCGCCCTTAGCCCCGCCCACCCCGCCCTTGGCCCCGCCCATTCCCCCTTTAGCCACGCCCATTCCGCCTTCAGCCACGGCCTTTCCCCCTTTAGCCCTGCCCATACACGATTCTGCCTCGCCCATTCCCCTTTTAGCCTCCCCCCTACGGCCCCTAGAGCCCCGGCAAGCCCCCCCCCTTTAGCCCCGCCCCTTCCGGCTTTAGCCCCGCCCCTTCCGGCTTTAGCCCCGCCCACCCCGCCCTTGGTTCCGCCCATTCCCCCTTTAGCCACGCCCATTCCGCCTTCAGCCACGGCCTTTCCCCCTTTAGCCCTGCCCATACACGATTCTGCCTCGCCCATTCCCCTTTTAGCCTCCCCCCTACGGCCCCTAGAGCCCCGGCAAGCCCCGCCCCTTTAGCCCCGCC
This sequence comes from Corvus hawaiiensis, assembly GCF_020740725.1. Classification (NCBI taxonomy): domain Eukaryota; kingdom Metazoa; phylum Chordata; class Aves; order Passeriformes; family Corvidae; genus Corvus; species Corvus hawaiiensis. The sequence goes on along the minus strand of NW_025963287.1, from coordinate 84,436 downwards.
CCTTCCGGCTTTAGCCCCGCCCACTCCGCCCTTAGCCCCGCCCACCCCGCCCATTCCCCCTTTAGCCACGCCCATTCCGCCTTCAGCCACGGCCTTTCCCCCTTTATCCCTGCCTATACACGATTCTGCCTCGCCCATTCCCCTTTTAGCCTCCCCCCTACGGCCCCTAGAGCCCCGGCAAGCCCCCCCCCTTTAGCCCCGCCCCTTCCGGCTTTAGCCCCGCCCAGTCCGCCCTTGGCCCCGCCCACCCCGCCCTTGGCCCCGCCCATTCCCCCTTTAGCCACGCCCATTCCGCCTTCAGCCACGGCCTTTCCCCCTTTAGCCCTGCCCATACACGATTCTGCCTCGCCCATTCCCCTTTGAGCCTCCCCCCTACGGCCCCTAGAGCCCCGGCAAGCCCCCCCCCCTTTAGCCCCGCCCCTTCCGGCTTTAGCCCCGCCCACCCCGCCCTTAGCCCCGCCCACCCCGCCCTTGGCCCCGCCCATTCCCCCTTTAGCCACGCCCATTCCGCCTTCAGCCACGGCCTTTCCCCATTTAGCCCTGCCCATACACGATTCTGCCTCGCCCATTCCCCTTTTAGCCTCCCCCCTACGGCCCCTAGAGCCCCGGCAAGCCCCCCCCCCTTTAGCCCCGCCCCTTCCGGCTTTAGCCCCGCCCCTTCCGGCTTTAGCCCCGCCCACTCCGCCCTTAGCCCCGCCCACCCCGCCCTTGGCCCTGCCCATTCCCCCTTTAGCCACGCCCATTCCGCCTTCAGCCACGGCCTTTCCCCCTTTAGCCCTGCCCATACACGATTCTGCCTCGCCCATTCCCCTTTTAGCCTCCCCCCTACGGCCCCTAGAGCCCCGGCAAGCCCCCCCTTTAGCCCCGCCCCTTCCGGCTTTAGCCCCGCCCACTCCGCCCTTAGCCCCGCCCACCCCGCCCTTGGCCCCGCCCATTCCCCCTTTAGCCACGCCCATTCCGCCTTCAGCCACGGCCTTTCCCCCTTTAGCCCTGCCCATACACGATTCTGCCTCGCCCATTCCCCTTTTAGCCTCCCCCCTACGGCCCCTAGGGCCCCGGCAAGCCCCCCCCTTTAGCCCCGCCCCTTCCGGCTTTAGCCCCGCCCCTTCCGGCTTTAGCCCCGCCCACTCCGCCCTTAGCCCCGCCCACCCCGCCCTTGGCCCCGCCCATTCCCCCTTTAGCCACGCCCATTCCGCCTTCAGCCACGGCCTTTCCCCCTTTAGCCCTGCCCATACACGATTCTGCCTCGCCCATTCCCCTTTTAGCCTCCCCCCTACGGCCCCTAGAGCCCCGGCAAGCCCCCCCCTTTAGCCCCGCCCCTTCCGGCTTTAGCCCCGCCCCTTCCGGCTTTAGCCCCGCCCACCCCGCCCTTGGCCCCGCCCACCCCGCCCTTGGCCCCGCCCATTCCCCCTTTAGCCACGCCCATTCCGCCTTCAGCCACGGCCTTTCCCCCTTTAGCCCTGCCCATACACGATTCTGCCTCGCCCATTCCCCTTTTAGCCTCCCCCCTACGGCCCCTAGAGCCCCGGCAAGCCCCCCCCCTTTAGCCCCGCCCCTTCCTTTAGCCCCGCCCACTCCGCCCTTAGCCCCGCCCACCCCGCCCATTCCCCCTTTAGCCACGCCCATTCCGCCTTCAGCCACGGCCTTTCCCCCTTTAGCCCTGCCCATACACGATTCTGCCTCGCCCATTCCCCTTTTAGCCTCCCCCCTACGGCCCCTAGAGCCCCGGCAAGCCCCCCCCCTTTAGCCCCGCCCCTTCCGGCTTTAGCCCCTCCCATTCCGCCCTTGGCCCCGCCCACCCCGCCCTTGGCCCCGCCCATTCCCCCTTTAGCCACGCCCATTCCGCCTTCAGCCACGGCCTTTCCCCCTTTAGCCCTGCCCATACACGATTCTGCCTCGCCCATTCCCCTTTTAGCCTCCCCCCTACGGCCCCTAGAGCCCCGGCAAGCCCCCCCCCCCTTTAGCCCCGCCCCTTCCTTTAGCCCCGCCCACTCCGCCCTTAGCCCCGCCCACCCCGCCCATTCCCCCTTTAGCCACGCCCATTCCGCCTTCAGCCACGGCCTTTCCCCCTTTAGCCCTGCCCATACACGATTCTGCCTCGCCCATTCCCCTTTTAGCCTCCCCCCTACGGCCCCTAGAGCCCCGGCCAGCCCCCCCCTTTAGCCCCGCCCCTTCCGGCTTTAGCCCCTCCCATTCCGCCATTGGCCCCGCCCACCCCGCCCTTGGCCCCGCCCATTCCCCCTTTAGCCACGCCCATTCCGCCTTCAGCCACGGCCTTTCCCCCTTTAGCCCTGCCCATACACGATTCTGCCTCGCCCATTCCCCTTTTAGCCTCCCCCCTACGGCCCCTAGAGCCCCGGCAGCCCCCCCCCTTTAGCCCCGCCCCTTCCGGCTTTAGCCCCGCCCCTTCCGGCTTTAGCCCCGCCCACCCCGCCCTTGGCCCCGCCCATTCCCCCTTTAGCCACGCCCATTCCGCCTTCAGCCACGGCCTTTCCCCCTTTAGCCCTGCCCATACACCATTCTGCCTCGCCCATTCCCCTTTTAGCCTCCCCCCTACGGCCCCTAGAGCCCCGGCAGGCCCCCCCCCTTTAGCCCCGCCCCTTCCGGCTTTAGCCCCGCCCACTCCGCCCTTAGCCCCGCCCACCCCGCCCTTGGCCCCGCCCACCCCGCCCTTGGCCCCGCACATTCCCCCTTTAGCCACGCCCATTCCGCCTTCAGCCACGGCCTTTCCCCCTTTAGCCCTGCCCATACACGATTCTGCCTCGCCCATTCCCCTTTTAGCCTCCCCCCTACGGCCCCTAGAGCCCCGGCAAGCCCCCCCCTTTAGCCCCGCCCCTTGCGGCTTTAGCCCCGCCCACTCCGCCATTGGCCCCGCCCACCCCGCCCTTGGCCCCGCCCATTCCCCCTTTAGCCACGCCCATTCCGCCTTCAGCCACGGCCTTTCCCCCTTTAGCCCTGCCCATACACGATTCTGCCTCGCCCATTCCCCTTTTAGCCTCCCCCCTACGGCCCCTAGAGCCCCGGCAAGCCCCCCCCTTTAGCCCCGCCCCTTCCGGCTTTAGCCCCGCCCACTCCGCCCTTAGCCCCGCCCACCCCGCCCTTGGCCCCGCCCATTCCCCCTTTAGCCACGCCCATTCCGCCTTCAGCCACGGCCTTTCCCCCTTTATCCCTGCCCATACACGATTCTGCCTCGCCCATTCCCCTTTTAGCCTCCCCCCTACGGCCCCTAGAGCCCCGGCAAGCCCCCCCCTTTAGCCCCGCCCCTTCAGGCTTTAGCCCCGCCCACTCCGCCCTTGGCCCCGCCCACCCCGCCCTTGGCCCCGCCCATTCCCCCTTTAGCCACGCCCATTCCGCCTTCAGCCACGGCCTTTCCCCCTTTAGCCCTGCCCATACATGATTCTGCCTCGCCCATTCCCCTTTGAGCCTCCCCCCTACGGCCCCTAGAGCCCCGGCAAGCCCCCCCCTTCTTTAGCCCCGCCCCTTCCGGCTTTAGCCCCGCCCCTTCCGGCTTTAGCCCCGCCCACCCCGCCCTTGCCCCCGCCCATTCCCCCTTTAGCCACGCCCATTCCGCCTTCAGCCACGGCCTTTCCCCCTTTAGCCCTGCCCATACACGATTCTGCCTCGCCCATTCCCCTTTTAGCCTCCCCCCTACGGCCCCTAGAGCCCCGGCAAGCCCCCCCCCCTTTAGCCCCGCCCCTTCCGGCTTTAGCCCCGCCCCTTCCGGCTTTAGCCCCGCCCACTCCGCCCTTAGCCCCGCCCACCCCGCCCATTCCCCCTTTAGCCACGCCCATTCCGCCTTCAGCCACGGCCTTTCCCCCTTTAGCCCTGCCCATACACGATTCTGCCTCGCCCATTCCCCTTTCAGCCTCCCCCCTACGGCCCCTAGAGCCCCGGCAAGCCCCCCCCCCCTTTAGCCCCGCCCCTTCCGGCTTTAGCCCCGCCCACTCCGCCCTTAGCCCCGCCCAACCCGCCCTTGGCCCCGCCCATTCCCCCTTTAGCCACGCCCATTCCGCCTTCAGCCACGGCCTTTCCCCCTTTAGCCCTGCCCATACACGATTCTGCCTCGCCCATTCCCCTTTTAGCCTCCCCCCTACGGCCCCTAGAGCCCCGGCAAGCCCCCCCCCTTTAGCCCCGCCCCTTCCGGCTTTAGCCCCTCCCATTCCGCCCTTGGCCCCGCCCACCCCGCCCTTGGCCCCGCCCATTCCCCCTTTAGCCACGCCCATTCCGCCTTCAGCCACGGCCTTTCCCCCTTTAGCCCTGCCCATACACGATTCTGCCTCGCCCATTCCCCTTTTAGCCTCCCCCCTACGGCCCCTAGAGCCCCGGCAAGCCCCCCCCCCCTTTAGCCCCGCCCCTTCCTTTAGCCCCGCCCACTCCGCCCTTAGCCCCGCCCACCCCGCCCATTCCCCCTTTAGCCACGCCCATTCCGCCTTCAGCCACGGCCTTTCCCCCTTTAGCCCTGCCCATACACGATTCTGCCTCGCCCATTCCCCTTTTAGCCTCCCCCCTACGGCCCCTAGAGCCCCGGCCAGCCCCCCCCCTTTAGCCCCGCCCCTTCCGGCTTTAGCCCCTCCCATTCCGCCCTTGGCCCCGCCCACCCCGCCCTTGGCCCCGCCCATTCCCCCTTTAGCCACGCCCATTCCGCCTTCAGCCACGGCCTTTCCCCCTTTAGCCCTGCCCATACACGATTCTGCCTCGCCCATTCCCCTTTTAGCCTCCCCCCTACGGCCCCTAGAGCCCCGGCAGCCCCCCCCCTTTAGCCCCGCCCCTTCCGGCTTTAGCCCCGCCCCTTCCGGCTTTAGCCCCGCCCACCCCGCCCTTAGCCCCGCCCACCCCGCCCTTGGCCCCGCCCATTCCCCCTTTAGCCACGCCCATTCCGCCTTCAGCCACGGCCTTTCCCCCTTTAGCCCTGCCCATACACGATTCTGCCTCGCCCATTCCCCTTTTAGCCTCCCCCTTACGGCCCCTAGAGCCCCGGCAGGCCCCCCCCCCCTTTAGCCCCGCCCCTTCCGGCTTTAGCCCCGCCCACTCCGCCCTTAGCCCCGCCCACCCCGCCCTTGGCCCCGCCCACCCCGCCCTTGGCCCCGCACATTCCCCCTTTAGCCACGCCCATTCCGCCTTCAGCCACGGCCTTTCCCCCTTTAGCCCTGCCCATACACGATTCTGCCTCGCCCATTCCCCTTTTAGCCTCCCCCCTACGGCCCCTAGAGCCCCGGCAAGCCCCCCCCCTTTAGCCCCGCCCCTTCCGGCTTTAGCCCCGCCCACTCCGCCCTTAGCCCCGCCCACCCCGCCCTTGGCCCCGCCCATTCCCCCTTTAGCCACGCCCATTCCGCCTTCAGCCACGGCCTTTCCCCCTTTAGCCCTGCCCATACACGATTCTGCCTCGCCCATTCCCCTTTTAGCCTCCCCCCTACGGCCCCTAGAGCCCCGGCAAGCCCCCCCCCCTTAGCCCCGCCCCTTCCGGCTTTAGCCCCGCCCCTTCCGGCTTTAGCCCCGCCCAACCCGCCCTTGGCCCCGCCCATTCCCCCTTTAGCCACGCCCATTCCGCCTTCAGCCACGGCCTTTCCCCCTTTAGCCCTGCCCATACACGATTCTGCCTCGCCCATTCCCCTTTTAGCCTCCCCCCTACGGCCCCTAGAGCCTCGGCAAGCCCCCCCCCTTTAGCCCCGCCCCTTCCGGCTTTAGCCCCGCCCACTCCGCCCTTAGCCCCGCCCACCCCGCCCTTGGCCCCGCCCATTCCCCCTTTAGCCACGCCCATTCCGCCTTCAGCCACGGCCTTTCCCCCTTTATCCCTGCCCATACACGATTCTGCCTCGCCCATTCCCCTTTTAGCCTCCCCCCTACGGCCCCTAGAGCCCCGGCAAGCCCCCCCTTTAGCCCCGCCCCTTCAGGCTTTAGCCCCGCCCACTCCGCCCTTGGCCCCGCCCACCCCGCCCTTGGCCCCGCCCATTCCCCCTTTAGCCACGCCCATTCCGCCTTCAGCCACGGCCTTTCCCCCTTTAGCCCTGCCCATACATGATTCTGCCTCGCCCATTCCCCTTTGAGCCTCCCCCCTACGGCCCCTAGAGCCCCGGCAAGCCCCCCCCCCCCTTTAGCCCCGCCCCTTCCGGCTTTAGCCCCGCCCCTTCCGGCTTTAGCCCCGCCCACCCCGCCCTTGCCCCCGCCCATTCCCCCTTTAGCCACGCCCATTCCGCCTTCAGCCACGGCCTTTCCCCCTTTAGCCCTGCCCATACACGATTCTGCCTCGCCCATTCCCCTTTTAGCCTCCCCCCTACGGCCCCTAGAGCCCCGGCAAGCCCCCCCCCCTTTAGCCCCGCCCCTTCCGGCTTTAGCCCCGCCCCTTCCGGCTTTAGCCCCGCCCACTCCGCCCTTAGCCCCGCCCACCCCGCCCATTCCCCCTTTAGCCACGCCCATTCCGCCTTCAGCCACGGCCTTTCCCCCTTTAGCCCTGCCCATACACGATTCTGCCTCGCCCATTCCCCTTTCAGCCTCCCCCCTACGGCCCCTAGAGCCCCGGCAAGCCCCCCCCCTTTAGCCCCGCCCCTTCCGGCTTTAGCCCCGCCCACTCCGCCCTTAGCCCCGCCCAACCCGCCCTTGGCCCCGCCCATTCCCCCTTTAGCCACGCCCATTCCGCCTTCAGCCACGGCCTTTCCCCCTTTAGCCCTGCCCATACACGATTCTGCCTCGCCCATTCCCCTTTTAGCCTCCCCCCTACGGCCCCTAGAGCCCCGGCAAGCCCCCCCCTTTAGCCCCGCCCCTTCCGGCTTTAGCCCCGCCCCTTCCGGCTTTAGCCCCGCCCACCCCGCCCTTAGCCCCGCCCACCCCGCCCTTGGCCCCGCCCATTCCCCCTTTAGCCACGCCCATTCCGCCTTCAGCCACGGCCTTTCCCCCTTTAGCCCTGCCCATACACGATTCTGCCTCGCCCATTCCCCTTTCAGCCTCCCCCCTACGGCCCCTAGAGCCCCGGCAAGCCCCCCCCCTTTAGCCCCGCCCCTTCCGGCTTTATCCCCGCCCACTCCGCCCTTGGCCCCGCCCATTCCCCCTTTAGCCACGCCCATTCCGCCTTCAGCCACGGCCTTTCCCCCTTTAGCCCTGCCCATACACGATTCTGCCTCGCCCATTCCCCTTTTAGCCTCCCCGCTACGGCCCCTAGAGCCCCGGCAAGCCCCCCCCCTTTAGCCCCGCCCCTTCCGGCTTTAGCCCCGCCCACTCCGCCCTTAGCCCCGCCCACCCCGCCCTTGGCCCCGCCCATTCCCCCTTTAGCCACGCCCATTCCGCCTTCAGCCACGGCCTTTCCCCCTTTAGCCCTGCCCATACACCATTCTGCCTCGCCCATTCCCCTTTTAGCCTCCCCCCTACGGCCCGTAGAGCCCCGGCAAGCCCCCCCTTTAGCCCCGCCCCTCCCGGCTTTAGCCCCGCCCCTTCCGGCTTTAGCCCCGCCCACTCCGCCCTTAGCCCCGCCCACCCCGCCCTTGGCCCCGCCCATTCCCCCTTTAGCCACGCCCATTCCGCCTTCAGCCACGGCCTTTCCCCCTTTAGCCCTGCCCATACACGATTCTGCCTCGCCCATTCCCCTTTTAGCCTCCCCCCTACGGCCCCTAGAGCCCCGGCAAGCCCCCCCCCCTTTAGCCCCGCCCCTTCCGGCTTTAGCCCCGCCCACTCCGCCCTTAGCCCCGCCCACCCCGCCCTTGGCCCCGCCCATTCCCCCTTTAGCCACGCCCATTCCGCCTTCAGCCACGGCCTTTCCCCCTTTAGCCCTGCCCATACACGATTCTGCCTCGCCCATTCCCCTTTTAGCCTCCCCCCTACGGCCCGTAGAGCCCCGGCAAGCCCCCCCCCTTTAGCCCCGCCCCTTCCGGCTTTAGCCCCGCCCCTTCCGGTTTTAGCCCCGCCCACCCCGCCCTTAGCCCCGCCCACCCCGCCCTTGGCCCCGCCCATTCCCCCTTTAGACACGCCCATTCCGCCTTCAGCCACGGCCTTTCCCCCTTTAGCCCTGCCCATACACCATTCTGCCTCGCCCATTCCCCTTTCAGCCTCCCCCCTACGGCCCCTAGAGCCCCGGCAAGCCCCCCCCCTTTAGCCCCGCCCCTTCCGGCTTTAGCCCCGCCCACCCCGCCCTTGGCCCCGCCCATTCCCCCTTTAGCCACGCCCATTCCGCCTTCAGCCACGGCCTTTCCCCCTTTAGCCCTGCCCATACACGATTCTGCCTCGCCCATTCCCCTTTTAGCCTCCCCCCTACGGCCCCTAGAGCCCCGGCAAGCCCCCCCCCCCTTTAGCCCCGCCCCTTCCGGCTTTAGCCCCGCCCACTCCGCCCTTAGCCCCGCCCACCCCGCCCTTAGCCCCGCCCATTCCCCCTTTAGCCACGCCCATTCCGCCTACAGCCACGGCCTTTCCCCCTTTAGCCCTGCCCATACACGATTCTGCCTTGCCCATTCCCCTTTTAGCCTCCCCCCTACGGCCCCTAGAGCCCCGCAAGCCCCCCCCTTTAGCCCCGCCCCTTCCGGCTTTAGCCCCGCCCACTCCGCCCTTAGCCCCGCCCACTCCGCCCTTAGCCCCGCCCACCCCGCCCTTGGCCCCGCCCATTCCCCCTTTAGCCACGCCCATTCCGCCTTCAGCCACGGCCTTTCCCCCTTTAGCCCTGCCCATACACGATTCTGCCTCGCCCATTCCCCTTTTAGCCTCCCCCCTACGGCCCCTAGAGCCCCGGCAAGCCCCCCCCCTTTAGCCCCGCCCCTTCCGGCTTTAGCCCCGCCCACTCCGCCCTTAGCCCCGCCCACCCCGCCCTTGGCCCCGCCCATTCCCCCTTTAGCCACGCCCATTCCGCCTACAGCCACGGCCTTTCCCCCTTTAGCCCTGCCCATACACGATTCTGCCTTGCCCATTCCCCTTTTAGCCTCCCCCCTACGGCCCCTAGAGCCCCGCAAGCCCCCCCCTTTAGCCCCGCCCCTTCCGGCTTTAGCCCCGCCCACTCCGCCCTTAGCCCCGCCCACTCCGCCCTTAGCCCCGCCCACCCCGCCCTTGGCCCCGCCCATTCCCCCTTTAGCCACGCCCATTCCGCCTTCAGCCACGGCCTTTCCCCCTTTAGCCCTGCCCATACACGATTCTGCCTCGCCCATTCCCCTTTTAGCCTCCCCCCTACGGCCCCTAGAGCCCCGGCAAGCCCCCCCCCCTTTAGCCCCGCCCCTTCCGGCTTTAGCCCCGCCCACTCCGCCCTTAGCCCCGCCCACCCCGCCCTTGGCCCCGCCCACCCCGCCCTTGGCCCCGCCCATTCCCCCTTTAGCCACGCCCATTCCGCCTTCAGCCACGGCCTTTCCCCCTTTAGCCCTGCCCATACACGATTCTGCCTCGCCCATTCCCCTTTTAGCCTCCCCCCTACGGCCCGTAGAGCCCCGGCAAGCCCCCCCCGCATTTAGCCCCGCCCCTTCCGGCTTTAGCCCCGCCCCTTCCGGTTTTAGCCCCGCCCACCCCGCCCTTGGCCCCGCCCATTCCCCCTTTAGCCACGCCCATTCCGCCTTCAGCCACGGCCTTTCCCCCTTTAGCCCTGCCCATACACCATTCTGCCTCGCCCATTCCCCTTTCAGCCTCCCCCCTACGGCCCCTAGAGCCCCGGCAAGCCCCCCCCTTTAGCCCCGCCCCTTCCGGCTTTAGCCCCGCCCACCCCGCCCTTGGCCCCGCCCATTCCCCCTTTAGCCACGCCCATTCCGCCTTCAGCCACGGCCTTTCCCCCTTTAGCCCTGCCCATACACGATTCTGCCTCGCCCATTCCCCTTTTAGCCTCTCCCCTACGGCCCCTAGAGCCCCGGCAAGCCCCCCCCTTTAGCCCCGCCCCTTCCGGCTTTAGCCCCGCCCACTCCGCCCTTAGCCCCGCCCACCCCGCCCTTGGCCCCGCCCATTCCCCCTTTAGCCACGCCCATTCCGCCTACAGCCACGGCCTTTCCCCCTTTAGCCCTGCCCATACACGATTCTGCCTTGCCCATTCCCCTTTTAGCCTCCCCCCTACGGCCCCTAGAGCCCCGGCAAGCCCCCCCCTTTAGCCCCGCCCCTTCCGGCTTTAGCCCCGCCCCTTCCGGCTTTAGCCCCGCCCACTCCGCCCTTAGCCCCGCCCGCCCCGCCCTTGGCCCCGCCCATTCCCCCTTTAGCCACGCCCATTCCGCCTTCAGCCACGGCCTTTCCCCCTTTAGCCCTGCCCATACACGATTCTGCCTCGCCCATTCCCCTTTTAGCCTCCCCCCTACGGCCCCTAGAGCCCCGGCAAGCCCCACCCCCTTTAGCCCCGCCCCTTCCGGCTTTAGCCCCCCCCTTCCGGCTTTAGCCCCGCCCACTCCGCCCTTAGCCCCGCCCACCCCGCCCATTCCCCCTTTAGCCACGCCCATTCCGCCTTCAGCCACGGCCTTTCCCCCTTTAGCCCTGCCCATACACGATTCTGCCTCGCCCATTCCCCTTTTAGCCTCCCCCCTACGGCCCCTAGAGCCCCGGCAAGCCCCCCCCTTTAGCCCCGCCCCTTCCGGCTTTAGCCCCGCCCACTCCGCCCTTAGCCCCGCCCACCCCGCCCTTAGCCCCGCCCACCCCGCCCTTGGCCCCGCCCATTCTCCCTTTAGCCACGCCCATTCCGCCTTCAGCCACGGCCTTTCCCCCTTTAGCCCTGCCCATACACCATTCTGCCTCGCCCATTCCCCTTTCAGCCTCCCCCCTACGGCCCCTAGAGCCCCGGCAAGCCCCCCCCCTTTAGCCCCGCCCCTTCCGGCTTTAGCCCCGCCCACTCCGCCCTTAGCCCCGCCCACCCCGCCCTTGGCCCCGCCCATTCCCCCTTTAGCCACGCCCATTCCGCCTTCAGCCACGGCCTTTCCCCCTTTAGCCCTGCCCATACACCATTCTGCCTCGCCCATTCCCCTTTTAGCCTCCCCCCTACGGCCCCTAGAGCCCCGGCAAGCCCCCCCTTTAGCCCCGCCCCTTCCGGCTTTAGCCCCGCCCACTCCGCCCTTAGCCCCGCCCACCCCGCCCTTGGCCCCGCCCATTCCCCCTTTAGCCACGCCCATTCCGCCTTCAGCCACGGCCTTTCCCCCTTTAGCCCTGCCCATACAGGATTCTGCCTCGCCCATTCCCCTTTTAGCCTCTCCCCTACGGCCCCTAGAGCCCCGGCAAGCCCCCCCCTTTAGCCCCGCCCCTTCCGGCTTTAGCCCCGCCCACTCCGCCCTTAGCCCCGCCCACCCCGCCCTTGGCCCCGCCCATTCCCCCTTTAGCCACGCCCATTCCGCCTTCAGCCACGGCCTTTCCCCCTTTAGCCCTGCCCATACACGATTCTGCCTCGCCCATTCCCCTTTTAGCCTCCCCCCTACGGCCCCTAGAGCCCCGGCAAGCCCCCCCCCTTAGCCCCGCCCCTTCCGGCTTTAGCCCCGCCCCATTCGGCTTTAGCCCCGCCCAGTCCGCCATTAGCCCCGCCCACCCCGCCCTTGGCCCCGCCCATTCCCCCTTTAGCCACGCCCATTCCGCCTTCAGCCACGGCCTTTCCCCCTTTAGCCCTGCCCATACACGATTCTGCCTCGCCCATTCCCCTTTTAGCCTCCCCCCTACGGCCCCTAGAGCCCCGGCAAGCCCCCCCCCCCTTTAGCCCCGCCCCTTCCGGCTTTAGCCCCGCCCCTTCCGGCTTTAGCCCCGCCCACTCCGCCCTTAGCCCCGCCCACCCCGCCCATTCCCCCTTTAGCCACGCCCATTCCGCCTTCAGCCACGGCCTTTCCCCCTTTAGCCCTGCCCATACACGATTCTGCCTCGCCCATTCCCCTTTGAGCCTCCCCCCTACGGCCCCTAGAGCCCCGGCAAGCCCCCCCCCCCTTTAGCCCCGCCCCTTCCGGCTTTAGCCCCGCCCACTCCGCCCTTAGCCCCGCCCACCCCGCCCTTAGCCCCGCCCATTCCCCCTTTAGCCACGCCCATTCCGCCTTCAGCCACGGCCTTTCCCCCTTTAGCCCTGCCCATACACGATTCTGCCTCGCCCATTCCCCTTTTAGCCTCTCCCCTACGGCCCGTAGAGCCCCGGCAAGCCCCCCCTTTAGCCCCGCCCCTCCCGGCTTTAGCCCCGCCCCTTCCGGCTTTAGCCCCGCCCACTCCGCCCTTAGCCCCGCCCACCCCGCCCTTGGCCCCGCCCATTCCCCCTTTAGCCACGCCCATTCCGCCTTCAGCCACGGCCTTTCCCCCTTTAGCCCTGCCCATACACCATTCTGCCTCGCCCATTCCCCTTTTAGCCTCCCCCCTACGGCCCCTAGAGCCCCGGCAAGCCCCCCCCTTTAGCCCCGCCCCTTCCGGCTTTAGCCCCGCCCCTTCCGGCTTTAGCCCCGCCCACCCCGCCCTTGGCCCCGCCCATTCCCCCTTTAGCCACGCCCATTCCGCCTACAGCCACGGCCTTTCCCCCTTTAGCCCTGCCCATACACGATTCTGCCTTGCCCATTCCCCTTTTAGCCTCCCCCCTACGGCCCCTAGAGCCCCGGCAAGCCCCCCCCTTTAGCCCCGCCCCTTCCGGCTTTAGCCCCGCCCACTCCGCCCTTAGCCCCGCCCACTCCGCCCTTAGCCCCGCCCACCCCGCCCTTGGCCCCGCCCATTCCCCTTTAGCCACGCCCATTCCGCCTTCAGCCACGGCCTTTCCCCCTTTAGCCCTGCCCATACACCATTCTGCCTCGCCCATTCCCCTTTCAGCCTCCCCCCTACGGCCCCTAGAGCCCCGGCAAGCCCCCCCCCTTTAGCCCCGCCCCTTCCGGCTTTAGCCCCGCCCACTCCGCCCTTAGCCCCGCCCACCCCGCCCTTGGCCCCGCCCATTCCCCCTTTAGCCACGCCCATTCCGCCTTCAGCCACGGCCTTTCCCCCTTTAGCCCTGCCCATACACGATTCTGCCTCGCCCATTCCCCTTTTAGCCTCCCCCCTACGGCCCGTAGAGCCCCGGCAAGCCCCCCCTTTAGCCCCGCCCCTTCCGGATTTAGCCCCGCCCCTTCCGGCTTTAGCCCCGCCCCTTCCGGTTTTAGCCCCGCCCACTCCGCCCTTAGCCCCGCCCACCCCGCCCTTGGCCCCGCCCATTCCCCCTTTAGCCACGCCCATTCCGCCTTCAGCCACGGCCTTTCCCCCTTTAGCCCTGCCCATACACCATTCTGCCTCGCCCATTCCCCTTTTAGCCTCCCCCCTACGGCCCGTAGAGCCCCGGCAAGCCCCCCCCTTTAGCCCCGCCCCTCCCGGCTTTAGCCCCGCCCCTTCCGGCTTTAGCCCCGCCCACTCCGCCCTTAGCCCCGCCCACCCCGCCCTTGGCCCCGCCCATTCCCCCTTTAGCCACGCCCATTCCGCCTTCAGCCACGGCCTTTCCCCCTTTAGCCCTGCCCATACACCATTCTGCCTCGCCCATTCCCCTTTGAGCCTCCCCCCTACGGCCCTTAGAGCCCCGGCAAGCCCCCCCCCTTTAGCCCCGCCCCTTCCGGCTTTAGCCCCGCCCACTCCGCCCTTAGCCCCGCCCACCCCGCCCTTGGCCCCGCCCATTCCCCCTTTAGCCACGCCCATTCCGCCTTCAGCCACGGCCTTTCCCCCTTTAGCCCTGCCCATACACGATTCTGCCTCGCCCATTCCCCTTTTAGCCTCCCCCCTACGGCCCCTAGAGCCCCGGCAAGCCCCCCCCCTTTAGCCCCGCCCCTTCCGGCTTTAGCCCCGCCCAGTCCGCCCTTGGCCCCGCCCACCCCGCCCTTGGCCCCGCCCATTCCCCCTTTAGCCACGCCCATTCCGCCTTCAGCCACGGCCTTTCCCCCTTTAGCCCTGCCCATACACGATTCTGCCTCGCCCATTCCCCTTTGAGCCTCCCCCCTACGGCCCCTAGAGCCCCGGCAAGCCCCCCCCCCTTTAGCCCCGCCCCTTCCGGCTTTAGCCCCGCCCACCCCGCCCTTAGCCCCGCCCACCCCCGCCCTTGGCCCCGCCCATTCCCCCTTTAGCCACGCCCATTCCGCCTTCAGCCACGGCCTTTCCCCATTTAGCCCTGCCCATACACGATTCTGCCTCGCCCATTCCCCTTTTAGCCTCCCCCCTACGGCCCCTAGAGCCCCGGCAAGCCCCCCCCCTTTAGCCCCGCCCCTTCCGGCTTTAGCCCCGCCCCTTCCGGCTTTAGCCCCGCCCACTCCGCTTTTAGCCCCGCCCACCCCGCCCTTGGCCCCGCCCATTCCCCCTTTAGCCACGCCCATTCCGCCTTCAGCCACGGCCTTTCCCCCTTTAGCCCTGCCCATACACGAGTCTGCCTCGCCCATTCCCCTTTTAGCCTCCCCCCTACGGCCCCTAGAGCCCCGGCAAGCCCCCCCCTTTAGCCCCGCCCCTTCCGGCTTTAGCCCCGCCCCTTCCGGCTTTAGCCCCGCCCACTCCGCCCTTAGCCCCGCCCACCCCGCCCTTGGCCCCGCCCATTCCCCCTTTAGCCACGCCCATTCCGCCTTCAGCCACGGCCTTTCCCCCTTTAGCCCTGCCCATACACGATTCTGCCTCGCCCATTCCCCTTTTAGCCTCCCCCCTACGGCCCCTAGAGCCCCGGCAAGCCCCCCCCCTTTAGCCCCGCCCCTTCCGTCTTTAGCCCCGCCCACCCCGCCCTTGGCCCCGCCCACCCCGCCCTTGGCCCCGCCCATTCCCCCTTTAGCCACGCCCATTCCGCCTTCAGCCACGGCCTTTCCCCCTTTAGCCCTGCCCATACACGATTCTGCCTCGCCCATTCCCCTTTTAGCCTCCCCCCTACGGCCCCTAGAGCCCCGGCAAGCCCCCCCCCTTTAGCCCCGCCCCTTCCTTGAGCCCCGCCCACTCCGCCCTTAGCCCCGCCCACCCCGCCCATTCCCCCTTTAGCCACGCCCATTCCGCCTTCAGCCACGGCCTTTCCCCCTTTAGCCCTGCCCATACACGATTCTGCCTCGCCCATTCCCCTTTTAGCCTCCCCCCTACGGCCCCTAGAGCCCCGGCAAGCCCCCCCCCTTTAGCCCCGCCCCTTCCGGCTTTAGCCCCTCCCATTCCGCCCTTGGCCCCGCCCACCCCGCCCTTGGCCCCGCCCATTCCCCCTTTAGCCACGCCCATTCCGCCTTCAGCCACGGCCTTTCCCCCTTTAGCCCTGCCCATACACGATTCTGCCTCGCCCATTCCCCTTTTAGCCTCCCCCCTACGGCCCCTAGAGCCCCGGCAAGCCCCCCCCCCTTTAGCCCCGCCCCTTCCTTTAGCCCCGCCCACTCCGCCCTTAGCCCCGCCCACCCCGCCCATTCCCCCTTTAGCCACGCCCATTCCGCCTTCAGCCACGGCCTTTCCCCCTTTATCCCTGCCCATACACGATTCTGCCTCGCCCATTCCCCTTTTAGCCTCCCCCCTACGGCCCCTAGAGCCCCGGCCAGCCCCCCCCTTTAGCCCCGCCCCTTCCGGCTTTAGCCCCTCCCATTCCGCCCTTGGCCCCGCCCACCCCGCCCTTGGCCCCGCCCATTCCCCCTTTAGCCACGCCCATTCCGCCTTCAGCCACGGCCTTTCCCCCTTTAGCCCTGCCCATACACGATTCTGCCTCGCCCATTCCCCTTTTAGCCTCCCCCCTACGGCCCCTAGAGCCCCGGCAGCCCCCCCCCTTTAGCCCCGCCCCTTCCGGCTTTAGCCCCGCCCCTTCCGGCTTTAGCCCCGCCCACCCCGCCCATGGCCCCGCCCATTCCCCCTTTAGCCACGCCCATTCCGCCTTCAGCCACGGCCTTTCCCCCTTTAGCCCTGCCCATACACGATTCTGCCTCGCCCATTCCCCTTTTAGCCTCCCCCCTACGGCCCCTAGAGCCCCGGCAGGCCCCCCCCCTTTAGCCCCGCCCCTTCCGGCTTTAGCCCCGCCCACTCCGCCCTTAGCCCCGCCCACCCCGCCCTTGGCCCCGCCCACCCCGCCCTTGGCCCCGCACATTCCCCCTTTAGCCACGCCCATTCCGCCTTCAGCCACGGCCTTTCCCCCTTTAGCCCTGCCCATACACGATTCTGCCTCGCCCATTCCCCTTTTAGCCTCCCCCCTACGGCCCCTAGAGCCCCGGCAAGCCCCCCCCTTTAGCCCCGCCCCTTGCGGCTTTAGCCCCGCCCACTCCGCCATTGGCCCCGCCCACCCCGCCCTTGGCCCCGCCCATTCCCCCTTTAGCCACGCCCATTCCGCCTTCAGCCACGGCCTTTCCCCCTTTAGCCCTGCCCATACACGATTCTGCCTCGCCCATTCCCCTTTCAGCCTCCCCCCTACGGCCCCTAGAGCCCCGGCAAGCCCCCCCCCTTTAGCCCCGCCCCTTCCGGCTTTAGCCCCGCCCACTCCGCCCTTGGCCCCGCCCACCCCGCCCTTGGCCCCGCCCATTCCCCCTTTAGCCACGCCCATTCCGCCTTCAGCCACGGCCTTTCCCCCTTTAGCCCTGCCCATACATGATTCTGCCTCGCCCATTCCCCTTTGAGCCTCCCCCCTACGGCCCCTAGAGCCCCGGCAAGCCCCCCCCCCCCTTTAGCCCCGCCCCTTCCGGCTTTAGCCCCGCCCACTCCGGCTTTAGCCCCGCCCACCCCGCCCTTGCCCCCGCCCATTCCCCCTTTAGCCACGCCCATTCCGCCTTCAGCCACGGCCTTTCCCCCTTTAGCCCTGCCCATACACGATTCTGCCTCGCCCATTCCCCTTTTAGCCTCCCCCCTACGGCCCCCTAGAGCCCCGGCAAGCCCCCCCCCTTTAGCCCCGCCCCTTCCGGCTTTAGCCCCGCCCCTTCCGGCTTTAGCCCCGCCCACTCCGCCCTTAGCCCCGCCCACCCCGCCCATTCCCCCTTTAGCCACGCCCATTCCGCCTTCAGCCACGGCCTTTCCCCCTTTAGCCCTGCCCATACACGATTCTGCCTCGCCCATTCCCCTTTCAGCCTCCCCCCTACGGCCCCTAGAGCCCCGGCAAGCCCCCCCCCCCTTTAGCCCCGCCCCTTCCGGCTTTAGCCCCGCCCACTCCGCCCTTAGCCCCGCCCAACCCGCCCTTGGCCCCGCCCATTCCCCCTTTAGCCACGCCCATTCCGCCTTCAGCCACGGCCTTTCCCCCTTTAGCCCTGCCCATACACGATTCTGCCTCGCCCATTCCCCTTTTAGCCTCCCCCCTACGGCCCCTAGAGCCCCGGCAAGCCCCCCCCTTTAGCCCCGCCCCTTCCGGCTTTAGCCCCGCCCCTTCCGGCTTTAGCCCCGCCCACCCCGCCCTTAGCCCCGCCCACCCCGCCCTTGGCCCCGCCCATTCCCCCTTTAGCCACGCCCATTCCGCCTTCAGCCACGGCCTTTCCCCCTTTAGCCCTGCCCATACACGATTCTGCCTCGCCCATTCCCCTTTTAGCCTCCCCCCTACGGCCCCTAGAGCCCCGGCAAGCCCCCCCCCCTTTAGCCCCGCCCCTTCCGGCTTTAGCCCCGCCCACTCCGCCCTTAGCCCCGCCCACCCCGCCCTTGGCCCCGCCCATTCCCCCTTTAGCCACGCCCATTCCGCCTTCAGCCACGGCCTTTCCCCCTTTAGCCCTGCCCATACACGATTCTGCCTCGCCCATTCCCCTTTTAGCCTCCCCCCTACGGCCCGTAGAGCCCCGGCAAGCCCCCCCCTTTAGCCCCGCCCCTTCCGGCTTTAGCCCCGCCCCTTCCGGTTTTAGCCCCGCCCACCCCGCCCTTAGCCCCGCCCACCCCGCCCTTGGCCCCGCCCATTCCCCCTTTAGACACGCCCATTCCGCCTTCAGCCACGGCCTTTCCCCCTTTAGCCCTGCCCATACACCATTCTGCCTCGCCCATTCCCCTTTCAGCCTCCCCCCTACGGCCCCTAGAGCCCCGGCAAGCCCCCCCCCCTTTAGCCCCGCCCCTTCCGGCTTTAGCCCCGCCCACCCCGCCCTTGGCCCCGCCCATTCCCCCTTTAGCCACGCCCATTCCGCCTTCAGCCACGGCCTTTCCCCCTTTAGCCCTGCCCATACACGATTCTGCCTCGCCCATTCCCCTTTTAGCCTCCCCCCTACGGCCCCTAGAGCCCCGGCAAGCCCCCCCCCCTTTAGCCCCGCCCCTTCCGGCTTTAGCCCCGCCCACTCCGCCCTTAGCCCCGCCCACCCCGCCCTTAGCCCCGCCCATTCCCCCTTTAGCCACGCCCATTCCGCCTACAGCCACGGCCTTTCCCCCTTTAGCCCTGCCCATACACGATTCTGCCTTGCCCATTCCCCTTTTAGCCTCCCCCCTACGGCCCCTAGAGCCCCGCAAGCCCCCCCCTTTAGCCCCGCCCCTTCCGGCTTTAGCCCCGCCCACTCCGCCCTTAGCCCCGCCCACTCCGCCCTTAGCCCCGCCCACTCCGCCCTTGGCCCCGCCCATTCCCCCTTTAGCCACGCCCATTCCGCCTTCAGCCACGGCCTTTCCCCCTTTAGCCCTGCCCATACACGATTCTGCCTCGCCCATTCCCCTTTTAGCCTCCCCCCTACGGCCCCTAGAGCCCCGGCAAGCCCCCCCCTTTAGCCCCGCCCCTTCCGGCTTTAGCCCCGCCCACTCCGCCCTTAGCCCCGCCCACCCCGCCCTTGGCCCCGCCCATTCCCCCTTTAGCCACGCCCATTCCGCCTACAGCCACGGCCTTTCCCCCTTTAGCCCTGCCCATACACGATTCTGCCTTGCCCATTCCCCTTTTAGCCTCCCCCCTACGGCCCCTAGAGCCCCGCAAGCCCCCCCCTTTAGCCCCGCCCCTTCCGGCTTTAGCCCCGCCCACTCCGCCCTTAGCCCCGCCCACTCCGCCCTTAGCCCCGCCCACCCCGCCCTTGGCCCCGCCCATTCCCCCTTTAGCCACGCCCATTCCGCCTTCAGCCACGGCCTTTCCCCCTTTAGCCCTGCCCATACACGATTCTGCCTCGCCCATTCCCCTTTTAGCCTCCCCCCTACGGCCCCTAGAGCCCCGGCAAGCCCCCCCCCCTTTAGCCCCGCCCCTTCCGCCCTTAGCCCCGCCCACTCCGCCCTTAGCCCCGCCCACCCCGCCCTTGGCCCCGCCCATTCCCCCTTTAGCCACGCCCATTCCGCCTTCAGCCACGGCCTTTCCCCCTTTAGCCCTGCCCATACACGATTCTGCCTCGCCCATTCCCCTTTTAGCCTCCCCCCTACGGCCCGTAGAGCCCCGGCAAGCCCCCCCCCTTTAGCCCCGCCCCTTCCGGCTTTAGCCCCGCCCCTTCCGGTTTTAGCCCCGCCCACTCCGCCCTTAGCCCCGCCCACCCCGCCCTTGGCCCCGCCCATTCCCCCTTTAGACACGCCCATTCCGCCTTCAGCCACGGCCTTTCCCCCTTTAGCCCTGCCCATACACCATTCTGCCTCGCCCATTCCCCTTTCAGCCTCCCCCCTACGGCCCCTAGAGCCCCGGCAAGCCCCCCCCTTTAGCCCCGCCCCTTCCGGCTTTAGCCCCGCCCACCCCGCCCTTGGCCCCGCCCATTCCCCCTTTAGCCACGCCCATTCCGCCTTCAGCCACGGCCTTTCCCCCTTTAGCCCTGCCCATACACGATTCTGCCTCGCCCATTCCCCTTTTAGCCTCTCCCCTACGGCCCCTAGAGCCCCGGCAAGCCCCCCCCCTTTAGCCCCGCCCCTTCCGGCTTTAGCCCCGCCCACTCCGCCCTTAGCCCCGCCCACCCCGCCCTTGGCCCCGCCCATTCCCCCTTTAGCCACGCCCATTCCGCCTACAGCCACGGCCTTTCCCCCTTTAGCCCTGCCCATACACCATTCTGCCTTGCCCATTCCCCTTTTAGCCTCCCCCCTACGGCCCCTAGAGCCCCGGCAAGCCCCCCCCTTTAGCCCCGCACCTTCCGGCTTTAGCCCCGCCCCTTCCGGCTTTAGCCCCGCCCACTCCGCCCTTAGCCCCGCCCGCCCCGCCCTTGGCCCCGCCCATTCCCCCTTTAGCCACGCCCATTCCGCCTTCAGCCACGGCCTTTCCCCCTTTAGCCCTGCCCATACACGATTCTGCCTCGCCCATTCCCCTTTTAGCCTCCCCCCTACGGCCCCTAGAGCCCCGGCAAGCCCCACCCCCTTTAGCCCCGCCCCTTCCGGCTTTAGCCCCCCCCTTCCGGCTTTAGCCCCGCCCACTCCGCCCTTAGCCCCGCCCACCCCGCCCATTCCCCCTTTAGCCACGCCCATTCCGCCTTCAGCCACGGCCTTTCCCCCTTTAGCCCTGCCCATACACGATTCTGCCTCGCCCATTCCCCTTTTAGCCTCCCCCCTACGGCCCCTAGAGCCCCGGCAAGCCCCCCCCTTTAGCCCCGCCCCTTCCGGCTTTAGCCCCGCCCACTCCGCCCTTAGCCCCGCCCACCCCGCCCTTAGCCCCGCCCACCCCGCCCTTGGCCCCGCCCATTCTCCCTTTACCCACGCCCATTCCGCCTTCAGCCACGGCCTTTCCCCCTTTAGCCCTGCCCATACACCATTCTGCCTCGCCCATTCCCCTTTCAGCCTCCCCCCTACGGCCCCTAGAGCCCCGGCAAGCCCCCCCCCTTTAGCCCCGCCCCTTCCGGCTTTAGCCCCGCCCACTCCGCCCTTAGCCCCGCCCACCCCGCCCTTGGCCCCGCCCATTCCCCCTTTAGCCACGCCCATTCCGCCTTCAGCCACGGCCTTTCCCCCTTTAGCCCTGCCCATACACCATTCTGCCTCGCCCATTCCCCTTTTAGCCTCCCCCCTACGGCCCCTAGAGCCCCGGCAAGCCCCCCCCTTTAGCCCCGCCCCTTCCGGCTTTAGCCCCGCCCACTCCGCCCTTAGCCCCGCCCACCCCGCCCTTGGCCTCGCCCATTCCCCCTTTAGCCACGCCCATTCCGCCTTCCGCCACGGCCTTTCCCCCTTTAGCCCTGCCCATACAGGATTCTGCCTCGCCCATTCCCCTTTTAGCCTCTCCCCTACGGCCCCTAGAGCCCCGGCAAGCCCCCCCCTTTAGCCCCCGCCCCTTCCGGCTTTAGCCCCGCCCACTCCGCCCTTAGCCCCGCCCACCCCGCCCTTGGCCCCGCCCATTCCCCCTTTAGCCACGCCCATTCCGCCTTCAGCCACGGCCTTTCCCCCTTTAGCCCTGCCCATACACGATTCTGCCTCGCCCATTCCCCTTTTAGCCTCCCCCCTACGGCCCCTAGAGCCCCGGCAAGCCCCCCCCCTTAGCCCCGCCCCTTCCGGCTTTAGCCCCGCCCCATTCGGCTTTAGCCCCGCCCACTCCGCCATTAGCCCCGCCCACCCCGCCCTTGGCCCCGCCCATTCCCCCTTTAGCCACGCCCATTCCGCCTTCAGCCACGGCCTTTCCCCCTTTAGCCCTGCCCATACACGATTCTGCCTCGCCCATTCCCCTTTTAGCCTCCCCCCTACGGCCCCTAGAGCCCCGGCAAGCCCCCCCCCCCCCTTTAGCCCCGCCCCTTCCGGCTTTAGCCCCGCCCCTTCCGGCTTTAGCCCCGCCCACTCCGCCCTTAGCCCCGCCCACCCCGCCCATTCCCCCTTTAGCCACGCCCATTCCGCCTTCAGCCACGGCCTTTCCCCCTTTAGCCCTGCCCATACACGATTCTGCCTCGCCCATTCCCCTTTGAGCCTCCCCCCTACGGCCCCTAGAGCCCCGGCAAGCCCCCCCCCCCTTTAGCCCCGCCCCTTCCGGCTTTAGCCCCGCCCACTCCGCCCTTAGCCCCGCCCACCCCGCCCTTAGCCCCGCCCATTCCCCCTTTAGCCACGCCCATTCCGCCTTCCAGCCACGGCCTTTCCCCCTTTAGCCCTGCCCATACACGATTCTGCCTCGCCCATTCCCCTTTTAGCCTCCCCCCTACGGCCCGTAGAGCCCCGGCAAGCCCCCCCTTTAGCCCCGCCCCTCCCGGCTTTAGCCCCGCCCCTTCCGCCTTTAGCCCCGCCCACTCCGCCCTTAGCCCCGCCCAACCCGCCCTTGGCCCCGCCCATTCCCCCTTTAGCCACGCCCATTCCGCCTTCAGCCACGGCCTTTCCCCCTTTAGCCCTGCCCATACACCATTCTGCCTCGCCCATTCCCCTTTTAGCCTCCCCCCTACGGCCCCTAGAGCCCCGGCAAGCCCCCCCCTTTAGCCCCGCCCCTTCCGGCTTTAGCCCCGCCCACTCCGCCATTAGCCCCGCCCACCCCGCCTTGGCCCCGCCCATTCCCCCTTTAGCCACGCCCATTCCGCCTACAGCCACGGCCTTTCCCCCTTTAGCCCTGCCCATACACGATTCTGCCTTGCCCATTCCCCTTTTAGCCTCCCCCCTACGGCCCCCTAGAGCCCCGGCAAGCCCCCCCCTTTAGCCCCGCCCCTTCCGGCTTTAGCCCCGCCCACTCCGCCCTTAGCCCCGCCCACTCCGCCCTTAGCCCCGCCCACCCCGCCCTTGGCCCCGCCCATTCCCCTTTAGCCACGCCCATTCCGCCTTCAGCCACGGCCTTTCCCCCTTTAGCCCTGCCCATACACCATTCTGCCTCGCCCATTCCCCTTTCAGCCTCCCCCCTACGGCCCCTAGAGCCCGGCAAGCCCCCCCCCTTTAGCCCCGCCCCTTCCGGTTTTAGCCCCGCCCACCTCCGCCCTTAGCCCCGCCCACCCCGCCCTTGGCCCCGCCCATTCCCCCTTTAGCCACGCCCATTCCGCCTTCAGCCACGGCCTTTCCCCTTTAGCCCTGCCCATACACGATTCTGCCTCGCCCATTCCCCTTTTAGCCTCCCCCTACGGCCCCGGAGAGCCCCGGCAAGCCCCCTCCGCATTTAGCCCCGCCCCTTCCGGCTTTATCCTTGCCCCTTCCGGCTTTAGCCCCGCCCACTCCGCCCTTAGCCCCGCCCACCCCCGCCCTTGGCCCCGCCCATTCCCCCTTTAGCCACGCCCATTCCGCCTTCAGCCACGGCCTTTCCCCCTTTAGCCCTGCCCATACACGATTCTGCCTCGCCCATTCCCCTTTTAGCCTCCCCCCTACGGCCCCTAGAGCCCCGGCAAGCCCCCCCCCTTTAAGCCCCGCCCCTTCCGGCTTTAGCCCCGCCCACTCCGCCCTTAGCCCCGCCCACTCCGCCCTTAGCCCCGCCCACCCCGCCCTTGGCCCCGCCCATTCCCCCTTTAGCCACGCCCATTCCGCCTTCAGCCACGGCCTTTCCCCCTTTAGCCCTGCCCATACACCATTCTGCCTCGCCCATCTCCCCTTTTAGCCTCCCCCCTACGGCCCGTAGAGCCCCGGCAAGCCCCCCCCTTTAGCCCCGCCCCTCCCGCTTTAGCCCCGCCCCTTCCGGCTTTAGCCCCGCCCACTCCGCCCTTAGCCCCGCCCACCCCGCCCTTGGCCCCGCCCATTCCCCCTTTAGCCACGCCCATTCCGCCTTCAGCCACGGCCTTTCCCCCTTTAGCCCTGCCCATACACCATTCTGCCTCGCCCATTCCCCTTTCAGCCTCCCCCCTACGGCCCCTAGAGCCCCGGCAAGCCCCCCCCCCCCTTTAGCCCCGCCCCTTCCGGCTTTAGCCCCGCCCACTCCGCCCTTGGCCCCGCCCACCCCGCCCTTGGCCCCGCCCATTCCCCCTTTAGCCACGCCCATTCCGCCTTCAGCCACGGCCTTTCCCCCTTTAGCCCTGCCCATACACCATTCTGCCTCGCCCATTCCCCTTTTAGCCTCCCCCCTACGGCCCCTAGAGCCCCGGCAAGCCCCCCCCTTTAGCCCCGCCCCTTCCGGCTTTAGCCCCGCCCACTCCGCCCTTAGCCCCGCCCACCCCGCCCTTGGCCCCGCCCATTCCCCCTTTAGCCACGCCCATTCCGCCTTCAGCCACGGCCTTTCCCCCTTTAGCCCTGCCCATACACCATTCTGCCTCGCCCATTCCCCTTTTAGCCTCCCCCCTACGGCCCCTAGAGCCCCGGCAAGCCCCCCCCTTTAGCCCCGCCCCCCCTTTAGCCCCGCCCCTTCCGGCTTTAGCCCCGCCCACTCCGCCCTTAGCCCCGCCCACCCCGCCCTTGGCCCCGCCCATTCCCCCTTTAGCCACGCCCATTCCGCCTTCAGCCACGGCCTTTCCCCCTTTAGCCCTGCCCATACACCATTCTGCCTCGCCCATTCCCCTTTGAGCCTCCCCCCTACGGCCCTTAGAGCCCCGGCAAGCCCCCCCCCTTTAGCCCCGCCCCTTCCGGCTTTAGCCCCGCCCACTCCGCCCTTAGCCCCGCCCACCCCGCCCTTGGCCCCGCCCATTCCCCCTTTAGCCACGCCCATTCCGCCTTCAGCCACGGCCTTTCCCCCTTTAGCCCTGCCCATACACGATTCTGCCTCGCCCATTCCCCTTTCAGCCTCCCCCCTACGGCCCCTAGAGCCCCGGCAAGCCCCCCCCCCTTTAGCCCCGCCCCTTCCGGCTTTAGCCCCGCCCACTCCGCCCTTAGCCCCGCCCACCCCGCCCTTGGCCCCGCCCATTCCCCCTTTAGCCACGCCCATTCCGCCTTCAGCCACGGCCTTTCCCCCTTTAGCCCTGCCCATACACGATTCTGCCTCGCCCATTCCCCTTTTAGCCTCCCCCCTACGGCCCCTAGAGCCCCGGCAAGCCCCCCCCTTTAGCCCCGCCCCTTCCGGCTTTAGCCCCGCCCCTTCCGGCTTTAGCCCCGCCCACTCCGCCCTTGGCCCCGCCCACCCCGCCCTTGGCCCCGCCCATTCCCCCTTTAGCCACGCCCATTCCGCCTTCAGCCACGGCCTTTCCCCCTTTAGCCCTGCCCATACACGATTCTGCCTCGCCCATTCCCCTTTCAGCCTCCCCCCTACGGCCCCTAGAGCCCCGGCAAGCCCCCCCCCTTTAGCCCCGCCCCTTCCGGCTTTATCCCCGCCCACCCCGCCCTTGGCCCCGCCCATTCCCCCTTTAGCCACGCCCATTCCGCCTTCAGCCACGGCCTTTCCCCCTTTAGCCCTGCCCATACACGATTCTGCCTCGCCCATTCCCCTTTTAGCCTCCCCCCTACGGCCCCTAGAGCCCCGGCAAGCCCCCCCCTTTAGCCCCGCCCCTTCCGGCTTTAGCCCCGCCCACTCCGCCCTTAGCCCCGCCCACCCCGCCCTTGGCCCCGCCCATTCCCCCTTTAGCCACGCCCATTCCGCCTTCAGCCACGGCCTTTCCCCCTTTAGCCCTGCCCATACACCATTCTGCCTCGCCCATTCCCCTTTTAGCCTCCCCCCTACGGCCCGTAGAGCCCCGGCAAGCCCCCCCTTTAGCCCCGCCCCTCCCGGCTTTAGCCCCGCCCCTTCCGGCTTTAGCCCCGCCCACTCCGCCCTTAGCCCCGCCCACCCCGCCCTTGGCCCCGCCCATTCCCCCTTTAGCCACGCCCATTCCGCCTTCAGCCACGGCCTTTCCCCCTTTAGCCCTGCCCATACACGATTCTGCCTCGCCCATTCCCCTTTTAGCCTCCCCCCTACGGCCCCTAGAGCCCCGGCAAGCCCCCCCCCCCCTTTAGCCCCGCCCCTTCCGGCTTTAGCCCCGCCCACTCCGCCCTTAGCCCCGCCCACCCCGCCCTTGGCCCCGCCCATTCCCCCTTTAGCCACGCCCATTCCGCCTTCAGCCACGGCCTTTCCCCCTTTAGCCCTGCCCATACACGATTCTGCCTCGCCCATTCCCCTTTTAGCCTCCCCCCTACGGCCCGTAGAGCCCCGGCAAGCCCCCCCCCCTTTAGCCCCGCCCCTTCCGGCTTTAGCCCCGCCCCTTCCGGTTTTAGCCCCGCCCACTCCGCCCTTAGCCCCGCCCACCCCGCCCTTGGCCCCGCCCATTCCCCCTTTAGCCACGCCCATTCCGCCTTCAGCCACGGCCTTTCCCCCTTTAGCCCTGCCCATACACCATTCTGCCTCGCCCATTCCCCTTTTAGCCTCCCCCCTACGGCCCCTAGAGCCCCGGCAAGCCCCCCCCTTTAGCCCCGCCCCTTCCGGCTTTAGCCCCGCCCACCCCGCCCTTGGCCCCGCCCATTCCCCCTTTAGCCACGCCCATTCCGCCTTCAGCCACGGCCTTTCCCCCTTTAGCCCTGCCCATACACGATTCTGCCTCGCCCATTCCCCTTTTAGCCTCTCCCCTACGGCCCCTAGAGCCCCGGCAAGCCCCCCCCTTTAGCCCCGCCCCTTCCGGCTTTAGCCCCGCCCACTCCGCCCTTAGCCCCGCCCACCCCGCCCTTGGCCCCGCCCATTCCCCCTTTAGCCACGCCCATTCCGCCTACAGCCACGGCCTTTCCCCCTTTAGCCCTGCCCATACACGATTCTGCCTTGCCCATTCCCCTTTTAGCCTCCCCCCCTACGGCCCCTAGAGCCCCGGCAAGCCCCCCCTTTAGCCCCGCCCCTTCCGGCTTTAGCCCCGCCCCTTCCGGCTTTAGCCCCGCCCACTCCGCCCTTAGCCCCGCCCGCCCCGCCCTTGGCCCCGCCCATTCCCCCTTTAGCCACGCCCATTCCGCCTTCAGCCACGGCCTTTCCCCCTTTAGCCCTGCCCATACACGATTCTGCCTCGCCCATTCCCCTTTTAGCCTCCCCCCTACGGCCCCTAGAGCCCCGGCAAGCCCCACCCCCTTTAGCCCCGCCCCTTCCGGCTTTAGCCCGCCCCTTCCGGCTTTAGCCCCGCCCACTCCGCCCTTAGCCCCGCCCACCCCGCCCATTCCCCCTTTAGCCACGCCCATTCCGCCTTCAGCCACGGCCTTTCCCCCTTTAGCCCTGCCCATACACGATTCTGCCTCGCCCATTCCCCTTTTAGCCTCCCCCCTACGGCCCCTAGAGCCCCGGCAAGCCCCCCCCTTTAGCCCCGCCCCTTCCGGCTTTAGCCCCGCCCACTCCGCCCTTAGCCCCGCCCACCCCGCCCTTAGCCCCGCCCACCCCGCCCTTGGCCCCGCCCATTCTCCCTTTAGCCACGCCCATTCCGCCTTCAGCCACGGCCTTTCCCCCTTTAGCCCTGCCCATACACCATTCTGCCTCGCCCATTCCCCTTTCAGCCTCCCCCCTACGGCCCCTAGAGCCCCGGCAAGCCCCCCCCCCTTTAGCCCCGCCCCTTCCGGCTTTAGCCCCGCCCACTCCGCCCTTAGCCCCGCCCACCCCGCCCTTGGCCCCGCCCATTCCCCCTTTAGCCACGCCCATTCCGCCTTCAGCCACGGCCTTTCCCCCTTTAGCCCTGCCCATACACGATTCTGCCTCGCCCATTCCCCTTTTAGCCTCCCCCCTACGGCCCGTAGAGCCCCGGCAAGCCCCCCCTTTAGCCCCGCCCCTTCCGGCTTTAGCCCCGCCCCTTCCGGTTTTAGCCCCGCCCACTCCGCCCTTAGCCCCGCCCACCCCGCCCTTGGCCCCGCCCATTCCCCCTTTAGCCACGCCCATTCCGCCTTCAGCCACGGCCTTTCCCCCTTTAGCCCTGCCCATACACCATTCTGCCTCGCCCATTCCCCTTTTAGCCTCCCCCCTACGGCCCCTAGAGCCCCGGCAAGCCCCCCCCTTTAGCCCCGCCCCTTCCGGCTTTAGCCCCGCCCACTCCGCCCTTAGCCCCGCCCACCCCGCCCTTGGCCCCGCCCATTCCCCCTTTAGCCACGCCCATTCCGCCTTCAGCCACGGCCTTTCCCCCTTTAGCCCTGCCCATACAGGATTCTGCCTCGCCCATTCCCCTTTTAGCCTCTCCCCTACGGCCCCTAGAGCCCCGGCAAGCCCCCCCCTTTAGCCCCGCCCCTTCCGGCTTTAGCCCCGCCCACTCCGCCCTTAGCCCCGCCCACCCCGCCCTTGGCCCCGCCCATTCCCCCTTTAAGCCACGCCCATTCCGCCTTCAGCCACGGCCTTTCCCCCTTTAGCCCTGCCCATACACGATTCTGCCTCGCCCATTCCCCTTTTAGCCTCCCCCCTACGGCCCCTAGAGCCCCGGCAAGCCCCCCCCCCCCTTTAGCCCCGCCCCTTCCGGCTTTAGCCCCCCCCTTCCGGCTTAAGCCCCGCCCACTCCGCCCTTAGCCCCGCCCACCCCGCCCATTCCCCCTTTAGCCACGCCCATTCCGCCTTCAGCCACGGCCTTTCCCCCTTAGCCCTGCCCATACACGATTCTGCCTCGCCCATTCCCCTTTGAGCCTCCCCCCTACGGCCCCTAGAGCCCCGGCAAGCCCCCCCCCCCTTTAGCCCGCCCCTTCCGGCTTTAGCCCCGCCCACTCCGCCCTTAGCCCCGCCCACCCCGCCCTTGGCCCGCCCATTCCCCCTTTAGCCACGCCCATTCCGCCTTCCCTTCGCCCACCACGGCCTTTCCCCCTTTAGCCCTGCCCATACACGATTCTGCCTCGCCCATTCCCCTTTTAGCCTCCCCCCTACGGCCCGTAGAGCCCCGGCAAGCCCCCCCTTTAGCCCCGCCCCTCCCGGCTTTAGCCCCGCCCCTTCCGGCTTTAGCCCCGCCCACTCCGCCCTTAGCCCCGCCCACCCCGCCCTTGGCCCCGCCCATTCCCCCTTTAGCCACGCCCATTCCGCCTTCAGCCACGGCCTTTCCCCTTTAGCCCTGCCCATACACGATTCTGCCTCGCCCATTCCCCCTTTTAGCCTCCCCCCTACGGCCCCTAGAGCCCCGGCAAGCCCCCCCCTTTAGCCCCGCCCCTTCCGGCTTTAGCCCCGCCCACTCCGCCATTAGCCCCGCCCACCCCGCCCTTGGCCCCGCCCATTCCCCCTTTAGCCACGCCCATTCCGCCTACAGCCACGGCCTTTCCCCCTTTAGCCCTGCCCATACACGATTCTGCCTTGCCCATTCCCCTTTTAGCCTCCCCCCTACGGCCCCTAGAGCCCCGGCAAGCCCCCCCTTTAGCCCCGCCCCTTCCGGCTTTAGCCCCGCCCACTCCGCCCTTAGCCCCGCCCCACTCCGCCTTGGCCCCGCCCACCCCGCCCTTGGCCCCGCCCATATCCCCCTTTAGCCACGCCCATTCCGCCTTCAGCCACGGCCTTTCCCCCTTTAGCCCTGCCCATACACCATTCTGCCTCGCCCATTCCCCTTTCAGCCTCCCCCCTACGGCCCCTAGAGCCCCGGCAAGCCCCCCCCCTTTAGCCCCGCCCCTTCCGGCTTTAGCCCCGCCCACTCCGCCCTTAGCCCCGCCCACCCCGCCCCTTGGCCCCGCCCATTCCCCCTTTAGCCACGCCCATTCCGCCTTCAGCCACGGCCTTTCCCCCCTTTAGCCCTGCCCATACACGATTCTGCCTCGCCCATTCCCCTTTTAGCCTCCCCCCTACGGCCCGTAGAGCCCCGGCAAGCCCCCCCTTTAGCCCCGCCCCTTCCGGATTTAGCCCCGCCCCCTTCCGGCTTTAGCCCCGCCCCTTCCGGTTTTAGCCCCGCCCACTTCCGCCCTTAGCCCCGCCCACCCCGCCCTTGGCCCCGCCCATTCCCCCTTTAGCCACGCCCATTCCGCCTTCAGCCACGGCCTTTCCCCCTTTAGCCCTGCCCATACACGATTCTGCTCGCCCATTCCCCTTTCAGCCTCCCCCCTACGGCCCCTAGAGCCCCGGCAAGCCCCCCCCCCCTTTAGCCCCGCCCCTTCCGGCTTTAGCCCCGCCCACTCCGCCCTTAGCCCCGCCCACCCCCGCCCTTGGCCCCGCCCATTCCGCCTTCAGCCACGGCCTTTCCCCCTTTAGCCCTGCCCATACACCATTCTGCCTCGCCCATTCCCCTTTTAGCCTCCCCCCTACGGCCCCTAGAGCCCCGGCAAGCCCCCCCCCTTTAGCCCCGGCCCTTCCGGCGTTAGCCCCGCCCCTTCCGGCTTTAGGCCCGCCCACTCCGCCCTTGGCCCCGCCCACCCCGCCCATTCCCCCTTTAGCCACGCCCATTCCGCCTTCAGCCACGGCCTTTCCCCCTTTAGCCCTGCCCATACACGATTCTGCCTCGCCCATTCCCCTTTTAGCCTCCCCCCTACGGCCCCTAGAGCCCCGGCAAGCCCCCCCCCTTTAGCCCCGCCCCTTCCGGCTTTAGCCCCGCCCCTTCCGGCTTTAGCCCCGCCCACTCCGCCCTTGGCCCCGCCCACCCGCCCTTGGCCCCGCCCATTCCCCCTTTAGCCACGCCCATTCCGCCTTCAGCCACGGCCTTTCCCCCTTTAGCCTGCCCATACACGATTCTGCCTCGCCCATTCCCCTTTTAGCCTCCCCCCTACGGCCCCTAGAGCCCCGGCAAGCCCCCCCCTTTAGCCCCGCCCCTTCCGGCTTTAGCCCCGCCCCTTCCGGCTTTAGCCCCGGCCCACTCCGCCCTTAGCCCCGCCCACTCCGCCCTTAGCCCCGCCCACCCTGCCCTTGGCCCCGCCCATTCCCCCTTTAGCCACGCCCATTCCGCCTTCAGCCACGGCCTTTCCCCCTTTAGCCCTGCCCATACACCATTCTGCCTCGCCCATTCCCTTTTAAGCCTCCCCCCTACGGCCCGTAGAGCCCCGCAAGCCCCCCCCTTTAGCCCCGCCCCTCCCGGCTTTAGCCCCGCCCCTTCCGGCTTTAGCCCCGCCCACTCCGCCCTTAGCCCCGCCCACCCGGCCCTTGGCCCCGCCCATTTCCCCCTTTAGCCACGCCCATTCCGCCTTCAGCCACGGCCTTTCCCCCTTTAGCCCTGCCCATACACGATTCTGCCTCGCCCATTCCCCTTTTAGCCTCCCCCCTACAGGCCCCTAGAGCCCCGGCAAGCCCCCCCCCTTTAGCCCCGCCCCTTCCGGCTTTAGCCCCGCCCCTTCCGGCTTTAGCCCCCGCCCACCCCGCCCTTATCCCCGCCCCACCCCGCCCTTGGCCCCGCCCATTCCCCCTTTAGCCACGCCCATTCCGCCTTCAGCCACGGCCTTTCCCCCTTTAGCCCTGCCCATACACGATTCTGCCTCGCCCATTCCCCTTTTAGCCTCCCCCCTACGGCCCCTAGAGCCCCGGCAAGCCCCCCCCCTTTAGCCCCGCCCCTTCCGGCTTTAGCCCCGCCCCTTCCGGCTTTAGCCCCGCCCACCCCGCCCTTGGCCCCGCCCACCCCGCCCTTGGCCCCGCCCATTCCCCTTTAGCCACGCCCATTCCGCCTTCAGCCACGGCCTTTCCCCCTTTAGCCCTGCCCATACACGATTCTGTCCTCGCCCATTCCCCTTTTAGCCTCCCCCCTACGGCCCCTAGAGCCCCCGGCAAGCCCCCCCCTTTAGCCCCGCCCCTTCCGGCTTTAGCCCCGCCCCTTCCGGCTTTAGCCCCGCCCACCCCGCCCTTAGCCCCGCCCACCCCGCCCTTGGCCCCGCCCATTCCCCCCTTTAGCCACGCCCATTCCGCCTTCAGCCACGGCCTTTCCCCCTTTAGCCCTGCCCATACACGATTCTGTCTCGCCCATTCCCCTTTTAGCCTCCCCCCTACGGCCCCTAGAGCCCCGGCAAGCCCCCCCCCTTTAGCCCCCGCCCCCTTCCGGCTTTAGCCCCGCCCCTTCCGGCTTTAGCCCCGCCCACCCCGCCCTTGGTTCCGCCCATTCCCCCTTTAGCCACGCCCATTCCGCCTTCAGCCACGGCCTTTCCCCCTTTAGCCCTGCCCATACACGATTCTGCCTCGCCCATTCCCCTTTTAGCCTCCCCCCTACGGCCCCTAGAGCCCCGGCAAGCCCCCCCCCCTTTAGCCCCGCCCCTTCCGGCTTTAGCCCCGCCCACTCCGCCCTTAGCCCCGCCCACCCCGCCCATTCCCCCTTTAGCCACGCCCATTTCCGCCTTCAGCCACGGCCTTTCCCCCTTTATCCCTGCCCATACACGATTCTGCCTCGCCCATTCCCCTTTTAGCCTCCCCTCTACGGCCCCTAGAGCCCCGGCAAGCCCCCCCCTTTAGCCCCGCCCCTTGCGGCTTTAGCCCCGCCCACTCCGCCATTGGCCCCGCCCACCCCGCCTTTGGACCCGCCCATTCCCCCTTTAGCCACGCCCATTCCGCCTTCAGCCACGGCCTTTCCCCCTTTAGCCCTGCCCATACACGATTCTGCCTCGCCATTCCCCTTTTAGCCTCCCCCCTACGGCCCCTAGAGCCCCGGCAAGCCCCCCCCTTTAGCCCCCGCCCCTTCCGGCTTTAGCCCCGCCCACTCCGCCCTTGGCCCCGCCCACCCCGCCCTTGGCCCCGCCCATTCCCCCTTTAGCCACGCCCATTCCGCCTTCAGCCACGGCCTTTCCCCCTTTAGCCCTGCCATACACGATTCTGCCTCGCCCATCTCCCCTTTTAGCCTCCCCCCTACGGCCCCTAGAGCCCCGGCAAGCCCCCCCCCCCTTTAGCCCCGCCCCTTCCGGCTTTAGCCCCGCCCCTTCCGGCTTTAGCCCCGCCCAACTCCGCCCTTGGCCCCGCCCACCCCCGCCCTTGGACCCGCCCATTCCCCCTTTAGCCACGCCCATTCCGCCTTCAGCCACGGCCTTTCCCCTTTAGCCCTGCCCATACACGATTCTGCCTCGCCCATTCCCCTTTTAGCCTCCCCCCTACGGCCCCTAGAGCCCCGGCAAGCCCCCCCTTTAGCCCCGCCCCTTCCGGCTTTAGCCCCGCCCACTCCGCCCTTGGCCCCGCCCACCCCGCCCTTGGCCCCGCCCATTCCCCCTTTAGCCACGCCCATTCCGCCTTCAGCCACGGCCTTTCCCCCTTTAGCCCTGCCCATACACGATTCTGCCTCGCCCATTCCCCTTTTAGCCTCCCCCCTACGGCCCCTAGAGCCCCGGCAGCCCCCCCCTTTAGCCACGCCCCTTCCGGCTTTAGCCCCGCCCACTCCGCCCTTGGCCCCGCCCAACCCGCCCTTGGCCCCGCCCATTCCCCCTTTAGCCACGCCCATTCCGCCTTCAGCCACGGCCTTTCCCCCTTTAGCCCGGCCCATACACGATTCTGACCTCGCCCATTCCCCTTTTAGCCTCCCCCCCTACGGCCCGTAGAGCCCCGGCAAGCCCCCCCCTTTAGCCCCGCCCCTTCCGGCTTTAGCCCCGCCCACCTCCGCCCCTTAGCCCCGCCCACCCGCCCCATTCCCCCTTTAGCCACGCCCATTCCCCCTTCAGCCACGGCCTTTCCCCCTTTATCCCTGCCCATACACGATTCTGCCTCGCCCATTCCCCTTTTAGCCTCCCCCCTACGGCCCCTAGAGCCCCGGCAAGCCCCCCCCTTTAGCCCCGCCCCTTCCGGCTTTAGCCCCGCCCCTTCCGGCTTTAGCCCCCGCCCACCCCGCCCTTGGCTCCGCCCATTCCCCCCTTTAGCCACGCCCATTCCGCCTTCAGCCACGGCCTTTCCCCCTTTAGCCCTGCCCATACACGATTCTGCCTCGCCCATTCCCCTTTTAGCCTCCCCCTACGGCCCTAGAGCCCCGGCAAGCCCCCCCCTTTAGCCCCCGCCCCTTCCGGCTTTAGCCCCGCCCCTTCCGGCTTTAGCCCCGCGCACCCCGCCCTTAGCCCCCGCCCACCCCGCCCTTGGCCCCGCCCATTCCCCCTTTAGCCACGCCCATTCCGCCTACAGCCACGGCCTTTCCCCCTTTAGCCTGCCCATACACGATTCTGCCTCGCCCATTCCCCTTTTAGCCTCCCCCCTACGGCCCCTAGAGCCACGCAAGCCCCCCCCTTTAGCCCCGCCCCTTCCGGCTTTAGCCCCGCCCACTCCGCCCTTGGCCCCGCCCACCCCGCCCTTGGCCCCGCCCATTCCCCCTTTAGCCACGCCCATTCCGCCTTCAGCCACGGCCTTTCCCCCTTTAGCCCTGCCCATACACGATTCTGCCTCGCCCATTCCCCTTTTAGCCTCCCCCCTACGGCCCCTAGAGCCCCGGCAAGCCCCCCCCCTTTAGCCCCGCCCCTTCCGGCCTTAGCCCCGCCCCTTCCGGCTTTTGCCCCGCCCACTCCGCCCTTGGCCCCGCCCACCCCGCCCTTGGCCCCGCCCATTCCCCCTTTAGCCACGCCCATTCCGCCTTCAGCCACGGCCTTTCCCCCTTTAGCCCTGCCCATACATGATTCTGCCTCGCCCATTCCCCTTTGAGCCTCCCCCCTACGGCCCCTAGAGCCCCGGCAGGCCCCCCCCCCTTAGCCCCGCCCCTTCCGGCTTTAGCCCCGCCCCTTCCGGCTTTAGCTCCGCCCACTCCGCCCTTGGCCCCGCCCATTCCCCCTTTAGCCACGCCCATTCCGCCTTCAGCCACGGCCTTTCCCCCTTTAGCCCTGCCCATACATGATTCTGCCTCGCCCATTCCCCTTTGAGCCTCCCCCCTACGGCCCCTAGAGCCCCGGCAAGCCCCCCCCCCTTTAGCCCCGCCCCTTCCGGCTTTAGCCCCCGCCCCTTCCGGCTTTAGCCCCGCCCACCCCGCCCTTGGCTCCGCCCATTCCCCCTTTAGCCACGCCCATTCCGCCTTCAGCCACGGCCTTTCCCCCTTTAGCCCTGCCCATACACGATTCTGCCTCGCCCATTCCCCTTTTAGCCTCCCCCCTACGGCCCCTAGAGCCCCGGCAAGCCCCCCCCCTTTAGCCCCGCCCCTTCCGGCTTTAGCCCCGCCCCTTCCGGCTTTAGCCCCGCCCACCCCGCCCTTAGCCCCGCCCACCCCGCCCTTGGCCCCGCCCATTCCCCCTTTAGCCACGCCCATTCCGCCTTCAGCCACGGCCTTTCCCCCTTTAGCCCTGCCCATACACGATTCTGCCTCCCCCATTCCCCTTTTAGCCTCCCCCCTACGGCCCCTAGAGCCCCGGCAAGCCCCCCCCTTTAGCCCCGCCCCTTCCGGCTTTAGCCCCGCCCCTTCCGGCTTTAGCCCTGCCCACTCCGCCCTTGGCCCCGCCCACCCCGCCCTTGGCCCCGCCCATTCCCCCTTTAGCCACGCCCATTCCGCCTTCAGCCACGGCCTTTCCCCCTTTAGCCCTGCCCATACACGATTCTGTCTCGCCCATTCCCCTTTTAGCCTCCCCCCTACGGCCCCTAGAGCCCCGGCAAGCCCCCCCCTTTAGCCCCGCCCCTTCCGGCTTTAGCCCCGCCCCTTCCGGCTTTAGCCCCGCCCACTCCGCCCTTGGCCCCGCCCACCCCGCCCTTGGACCCGCCCATTCCCCCTTTAGCCACGCCCATTCCGCCTTCAGCCACGGCCTTTCCCCCTTTAGCCCTGCCCATACACGATTCTGCCTCGCCCATTCCCCTTTTAGCCTCCCCCCTACGGCCCCTAGAGCCCCGGCAAGCCCCCCCCTTTAGCCCCGCCCCTTCCGGCTTTAGCCCCGCCCATTCCGCCATTGGCCCCGCCCACCCCGCCCTTGGACCCGCCCATTCCCCCTTTAGCCACGCCCATTCCGCCTTCAGCCACGGCCTTTCCCCCTTTAGCCCTGCCCATACACGATTCTGCCTCGCCCATTCCCCTTTTAGCCTCCCCCCTACGGCCCCTAGAGCCCCGGCAAGCCCCCCCCTTTGGCCCCGCCCCTTCCGGCTTTAGCCCCGCCCACTCCGCCCTTGGCCCCGCCCACCCCGCCCTTGGCCCCGCCCATTCCCCCTTTAGCCACGCCCATTCCGCCTTCAGCCACGGCCTTTCCCCCTTTAGCCCTGCCCATACACGATTCTGCCTCGCCCATTCCCCTTTTAGCCTCCCCCCTACGGCCCCTAGAGCCCCGGCAAGCCCCCCCCCCCTTTAGCCCCGCCCCTTCCGGCTTTAGCCCCGCCCCTTCCGGCTTTAGCCCCGCCCACTCCGCCCTTAGCCCCGCCCACCCCGCCTTTGGCCCCGCCCATTCCCCCTTTAGCCACGCCCATTCCGCCTTCAGCCACGGCCTTTCCCCCTTTAGCCCTGCACATACACGATTCTGCCTCGCCCATTCCCCTTTTAGCCTCCCCCCTATGGCCCCTAGAGCCCCGGCAGGCCCCCCCTTTAGCCCCGCCCCTTCCGGCTTTAGCCCCGCCCCTTCCGGCTTTAGCCCCGCCCACTCCGCCCTTAGCCCCGCCCACCCCGCCCTTGGCCCCGCCCATTCCCCCTTTAGCCACGCCCATTCCGCCTTCAGCCACGGCCTTTCCCCCTTTAGCCCTGCCCATACACCATTCTGCCTCGCCCATTCCCCTTTCAGCCTCCCCCCTACGGCCCCTAGAGCCCCGGCAAGCCCCCCCCCTTTAGCCCCGCCCCTTCCGGCTTTAGCCCCGCCCACTCCGCCCTTAGCCCCGCCCACCCCGCCCTTGGCCCCGCCCATTCCCCCCTTTAGCCACGCCCATTCCGCCTTCAGCCACGGCCTTTCCCCCTTTAGCCCTGCCCATACACGATTCTGCCTCGCCCATTCCCCTTTTAGCCTCCCCCCTACGGCCCGTAGAGCCCCGGCAAGCCCCCCCTTTAGCCCCGCCCCTTCCGGCTTTAGCCCCGCCCCTTCCGGTTTTAGCCCCGCCCACTCCGCCCTTAGCCCCGCCCACCCCGCCCTTGGCCCCGCCCATTCCCCCTTTAGCCACGCCCATTCCGCCTTCAGCCACGGCCTTTCCCCCTTTAGCCCTGCCCATACACGATTCTGCCTCGCCCATTCCCCTTTTAGCCTCTCCCCTACGGCCCCTAGAGCCCCGGCAAGCCCCCCCCTTTAGCCCCGCCCCTTCCGGCTTTAGCCCCGCCCACTCCGCCCTTAGCCCCGCCCACCCCGCCCTTGGCCCCGCCCATTCCCCCTTTAGCCACGCCCATTCCGCCTTCAGCCACGGCCTTTCCCCCTTTAGCCCTGCCCATACACGATTCTGCCTCGCCCATTCCCCTTTTAGCCTCCCCCCTACGGCCCCTAGAGCCCCGGCAAGCCCCCCCCTTAGCCCCGCCCCTTCCGGCTTTAGCCCCGCCCCTTCCGGCTTTAGCCCCGCCCACTCCGCCCTTAGCCCCGCCCACCCCGCCCTTGGCCCCGCCCATTCCCCCTTTAGCCACGCCCATTCCGCCTTCAGCCACGGCCTTTCCCCCTTTAGCCCTGCCCATACACGATTCTGCCTCGCCCATTCCCCTTTCAGCCTCCCCCCTACGGCCCCTAGAGCCCCGGCAAGCCCCCCCCCTTAAGCCCCGCCCCTTCCGGCTTTAGCCCCGCCCACTCCGCCCTTAGCCCCGCCCACCCCGCCCTTGGCCCCGCCCATTCCCCCTTTAGCCACGCCCATTCCGCCTTCAGCCACGGCCTTTCCCCCTTTAGCCCTGCCCATACACGATTCTGCCTCGCCCATTCCCCTTTTAGCCTCCCCCCTACGGCCCCTAGAGCCCCGGCAAGCCCCCCCCTTTAGCCCCGCCCCTTCCGGCTTTAGCCCCGCCCACTCCGCCCTTGGCCCCGCCCACCCCGCCCTTGGCCCCGCCCATTCCCCCTTTAGCCACGCCCATTCCGCCTTCAGCCACGGCCTTGCCCCCTTTAGCCCTGCCCATACACGATTCTGCCTCGCCCATTCCCCTTTTAGCCTCCCCCCTACGGCCCCTAGAGCCCCGGCAGGCCCCCCCCCTTTAGCCCCGCCCCTTCCGGCTTTAGCCCCGCCCCTTCCGGCTTTAGCCCCGCCCACCCCGCCCTTGGCCCCCCCCACCCCGCCCTTGGCCCCGCCCATTCCGCCTTTAGCCACGCCCATTCCGCCTTCAGCCACGGCCTTTCCCCCTTTAGCCCTGCCCATACACGATTCTGCCTCGCCCATTCCCCTTTTAGCCTCCCCCCTACGGCCCCTAGAGCCCCGGCAAGCCCCCCCCCTTTAGCCCCGCACCTTCCTTTAGCCCCGCCCACTCCGCCCTTAGCCCCGCCCACCCCGCCCATTCCCCCTTTAGCCACGCCCATTCCGCCTTCAGCCACGGCCTTGCCCCCTTTAGCCCTGCCCATACACGATTCTGCCTCGCCCATTCCCCTTTTAGCCTCCCCCCTACGGCCCCTAGAGCCCCGGCAAGCCCCCCCCTTTAGCCCCGCCCCTTCCGGCTTTAGCCCCTCCCATTCCGCCCTTGGCCCCGCCCACCCCGCCCTTGGCCCCGCCCATTCCCCCTTTAGCCACGCCCATTCCGCCTTCAGCCACGGCCTTTCCCCCTTTAGCCCTGCCCATACACGATTCTGCCTCGCCCATTCCCCTTTTAGCCTCCCCCCTACGGCCCCTAGAGCCCCGGCAAGCCCCCCCCCCTTTAGCCCCGCCCCTTCCGGCTTTAGCCCCGCCCACTCCGCCCTTAGCCCCGCCCACCCCGCCCATTCCCCCTTTAGCCACGCCCATTCCGCCTTCAGCCACGGCCTTTCCCCCTTTAGCCCTGCCCATACACGATTCTGCCTCGCCCATTCCCCTTTTAGCCTCCCCCCTACGGCCCCTAGAGCCCCGGCAAGCCCCCCCCTTTAGCCCCGCCCCTTCCGGCTTTAGCCCCTCCCATTCCGCCCTTGGCCCCGCCCACCCCGCCCTTGGCCCCGCCCATTCCCCCTTTAGCCACGCCCATTCCCCCTTCAGCCACGGCCTTTCCCCCTTTAGCCCTGCCCATACACGATTCTGCCTCGCCCATTCCCCTTTGAGCCTCCCCCCTACGGCCCCTAGAGCCCCGGCAAGCCCCCCCCCCCCTTTAGCCCCGCCCCTTCCGGCTTTAGCCCCGCCCCTTCCGGCTTTAGCTCCGCCCACCCCGCCCTTGGCTCCGCCCATTCCCCCTTTAGCCACGCCCATTCCGCCTTCAGCCACGGCCTTTCCCCCTTTAGCCCTGCCCATACACGATTCTGCCTCGCCCATTCCCCTTTTAGCCTCCCCCCTACGGCCCCTAGAGCCCCGGCAAGCCCCCCCCCCCTTAGCCCCGCCCCTTCCGGCTTTAGCCCCGCCCCTTCCGGCTTTAGCCCCGCCCACCCCGCCCTTAGCCCCGCCCACCCCGCCCTTGGCCCCGCCCATTCCCCCTTTAGCCACGCCCATTCCGCCTTCAGCCACGGCCTTTCCCCCTTTAGCCCTGCCCATACACGATTCTGTCTCGCCCATTCCCCTTTTAGCCTCCCCCCTACGGCCCCTAGAGCCCCGGCAGGCCCCCCCCCTTTAGCCCCGCCCCTTCCGGCTTTAGCCCCGCCCCTTCCGGCTTTAGCCCCGCCCACTCCGCCCTTAGCCCCGCCCACCCCGCCCTTGGCCCCGCCCATTCCCCCTTTAGCCACGCCCATTCCGCCTTCAGCCACGGCCTTTCCCCCTTTAGCCCTGCCCATACACGATTCTGCCTCGCCCATTCCCCTTTTAGCCTCCCCCCTACGGCCCCTAGAGCCCCGGCAAGCCCCGCCCCTTTAGCCCCGCCCCTTCCGGCTTTAGCCCCGCCCACTCCGCCCTTAGCCCCGCCCACCCCGCCCTTGGTTCCGCCCATTCCCCCTTTAGCCACGCCCATTCCGCCTTCAGCCACGGCCTTTCCCCCTTTAGCCCTGCCCATACACGATTCTGCCTCGCCCATTCCCCTTTTAGCCTCCCCCCTACGGCCCCTAGAGCCCCGGCAAGCCCCCCCCTTTAGCCCCGCCCCTTCCGGCTTTAGCCCCGCCCACTCCGCCATTGGCCCCGCCCACCCCGCCCTTGGCCCCGCCCATTCCCCCTTTAGCCACGCCCATTCCGCCTTCAGCCACGGCCTTTCCCCCTTTAGCCCTGCCCATACACGATTCTGCCTCGCCCATTCCCCTTTTAGCCTCCCCCCTACGGCCCCTAGAGCCCCGGCAAGCCCCCCCTTTGGCCCCGCCCCTTCCGGCTTTAGCCCCGCCCACTCCGCCCTTGGCCCCGCCCACCCCGCCCTTATCCCCGCCCACCCCGCCCTTGGCCCCGCCCATTCCCCCTTTAGCCACGCCCATTCCGCCTTCAGCCACGGCCTTTCCCCCTTTAGCCCTGCCCATACACGATTCTGCCTCGCCCATTCCCCTTTTAGCCTCCCCCCTACGGCCCCTAGAGCCCCGGCAAGCCCCCCCCCTTTAGCCCCGCCCCTTCCGGCTTTAGCCCCGCCCCTTCCGGCTTTAGCCCCGCCCACTCCGCCCTTGGCCCCGCCCACCCCGCCCTAGGCTCCGCCCATTCCCCCTTTAGCCACGCCCATTCCGCCTTCAGCCACGGCCTTTCCCCCTTTAGCCCTGCCCATACACGATTCTGCCTCGCCCATTCCCCTTTTAGCCTCCCCCCTACGGCCCCTAGAGCCCCGGCAAGCCCCCCCCCTTTAGCCCCGCCCCTTCCGGCTTTAGCCCCGCCCACCCCGCCCTTAGCCCCGCCCACCCCGCCCTTGGCCCCGCCCATTCCCCCTTTAGCCACGCCCATTCCGCCTTCAGCCACGGCCTTTCCCCCTTTAGCCCTGCCCATACACCATTCTGCCTCGCCCATTCCCCTTTTAGCCTCCCCCCTACGGCCCTTAGAGCCCCGGCAAGCCCCCCCCTTTAGCCCCGCCCACTCCGCCCTTAGCCCCGCCCACCCCGCCCTTGGCCCCGCCCATTCCCCCTTTAGCCGCGCCCATTCCGCCTTCAGCCAAGGCCTTTCCCCCTTTAGCCCTGCCCATACACGATTCTGCCTCGCCCATTCCCCTTTTAGCCTCCCCCCTACGGCCCCTAGAGCCCCGGCAAGCCCCCCCCCTTTAGCCCCGCCCCTTCCGGCTTTAGCCCCGCCCACCCCGCCCTTGGCCCCGCCCATTCCCCCTTTAGCCACGCCCATTCCGCCTTCAGCCACGGCCTTTCCCCCTTTAGCCCTGCCCATACACGATTCTGCCTCGCCCATTCCCCTTTTAGCCTCCCCCCTACGGCCCCTAGAGCCCCGGCAAGCCCCCCCCCCCTTTAGCCCCGCCCCTTCCGGCTTTAGCCCCGCCCCTTCCGGCTTTAGCCCCGCCCACTCCGCCCTTAGCCCCGCCCACTCCGCCCTTAGCCCCGCCCACCCCGCCCTTGGCCCCGCCCATTCCCCCTTTAGCCACGCCCATTCCGCCTTCAGCCACGGCCTTTCCCTTTTTAGCCCTGCCCATACACGATTCTGCCTCGCCCATTCCCCTTTTAGCCTCCCCCCTACGGCCCCTAGAGCCCCGGCAAGCCCCCCCCCCTTTAGCCCCGCCCCTTCCGGCTTTAGCCCCGCCCCTTCCGGCTTTAGCCCCGCCCACCCCGCCCTTGGCCCCGCCCACCCCGCCCTTGGCCCCGCCCATTCCCCCTTTAGCCACGCCCATTCCGCCTTCAGCCACGGCCTTTCCCCCTTTAGCCCTGCCCATACACGATTCTGCCTCGCCCATTCCCCTTTTAGCCTCCCCCCTACGGCCCCTAGAGCCCCGGCAAGCCCCCCCCTTTAGCCCCGCCCCTTCCGGCTTTAGCCCCGCCCCTTCCGGCTTTGGCCCCGCCCACCCCGCCCTTGGCCCCGCCCATTCCCCCTTTAGCCACGCCCATTCCGCCTTCAGCCACGGCCTTTCCCCCTTTAGCCCTGCCCATACACGATTCTGCCTCGCCCATTCCCCTTTTAGCCTCCCCCCTACGGCCCCTAGAGCCCCGGCAAGCCCCCCCCTTTGGCCCCGCCCCTTCCGGCTTTAGCCCCGCCCCTTCCGGCTTTAGCCCCGCCCACCCCGCCCTTATCCCCGCCCACCCCGCCCTTGGCCCCGCCCATTCCCCCTTTAGCCACGCCCATTCCGCCTTCAGCCACGGCCTTTCCCCCTTTAGCCCTGCCCATACACGATTCTGCCTCGCCCATTCCCCTTTTAGCCTCCCCCCTACGGCCCCTAGAGCCCCGGCAAGCCCCCCCCCTTTAGCCCCGCCCCTTCCGGCTTTAGCCCCGCCCCTTCCGGCTTTAGCCCCGCCCACCCCGCCCTTGGCCCCGCCCATTCCCCCTTTAGCCACGCCCATTCCGCCTTCAGCCACGGCCTTTCCCCCTTTAGCCCTGCCCATACACGATTCTGTCTCGCCCATTCCCCTTTTAGCCTCCCCCCTACGGCCCCTAGAGCCCCGGCAAGCCCCCCCCTTTAGCCCCGCCCCTTCCGGCTTTAGCCCCGCCCCTTCCGGCTTTAGCCCCGCCCACCCCGCCCTTAGCCCCGCCCACCCCGCCCTTGGCCCCGCCCATTCCCCCTTTAGCCACGCCCATTCCGCCTTCAGCCACGGCCTTTCCCCCTTTAGCCCTGCCCATACACGATTCTGTCTCGCCCATTCCCCTTTTAGCCTCCCCCCTACGGCCCCTAGAGCCCCGGCAAGCCCCCCCCTTTAGCCCCGCCCCTTCCGGCTTTAGCCCCGCCCACTCCGCCCTTAGCCCCGCCCACCCCGCCCTTGGTTCCGCCCATTCCCCCTTTAGCCACGCCCATTCCGCCTTCAGCCACGGCCTTTCCCCCTTTAGCCCTGCCCATACACGATTCTGCCTCGCCCATTCCCCTTTTAGCCTCCCCCCTACGGCCCCTAGAGCCCCGGCAAGCCCCCCCCCTTTAGCCCCGCCCCTTCCGGCTTTAGCCCCGCCCACTCCGCCCTTAGCCCCGCCCACCCCGCCCATTCCCCCTTTAGCCACGCCCATTCCGCCTTCAGCCACGGCCTTTCCCCCTTTATCCCTGCCCATACACGATTCTGCCTCGCCCATTCCCCTTTTAGCCTCCCCTCTACGGCCCCTAGAGCCCCGGCAAGCCCCCCCCTTTAGCCCCGCCCCTTCCGGCTTTAGCCCCGCCCACTCCGCCATTGGCCCCGCCCACCCCGCCCTTGGACCCGCCCATTCCCCCTTTAGCCACGCCCATTCCGCCTTCAGCCACGGCCTTTCCCCCTTTAGCCCTGCCCATACACGATTCTGCCTCGCCCATTCCCCTTTTAGCCTCCCCCCTACGGCCCCTAGAGCCCCGGCAAGCCCCCCCCTTTAGCCCCGCCCCTTCCGGCTTTAGCCCCG
The DNA here is from genome assembly GCF_020740725.1 of Corvus hawaiiensis. Lineage (NCBI taxonomy): Eukaryota > Metazoa > Chordata > Aves > Passeriformes > Corvidae > Corvus > Corvus hawaiiensis. Next base: position 41,868 of record NW_025963287.1, on the reverse strand, counting down.
CCCACTCCGCCCTTGGCCCCGCCCACCCCGCCCTTGGCCCCGCCCATTCCCCCTTTAGCCACGCCCATTCCGCCTTCAGCCACGGCCTTTCCCCCTTTAGCCCTGCCCATACACGATTCTGCCTCGCCCATTCCCCTTTTAGCCTCCCCCCTACGGCCCCTAGAGCCCCGGCAAGCCCCCCCCCCCCCTTTAGCCCCGCCCCTTCCGGCTTTAGCCCCGCCCCTTCCGGCTTTAGCCCCGCCCACTCCGCCCTTAGCCCCGCCCACCCCGCCTTTGGCCCCGCCCATTCCCCCTTTAGCCACGCCCATTCCGCCTTCAGCCACGGCCTTTCCCCCTTTAGCCCTGCCCATACACGATTCTGCCTCGCCCATTCCCCTTTTAGCCTCCCCCCTACGGCCCCTAGAGCCCCGGCAAGCCCCCCCCTTTAGCCCCGCCCCTTCCGGCTTTAGCCCCGCCCACTCCGCCCTTGGCCCCGCCCACCCCGCTCTTGGCTCCGCCCATTCCCCCTTTAGCCACGCCCATTCCGCCTTCAGCCACGGCCTTTCCCCCTTTAGCCCTGCCCATACACGATTCTGCCTCGCCCATTCCCCTTTTAGCCTCCCCCCTACGGCCCCTAGAGCCCCGGCAAGCCCCCCCCCCTTTAGCCCCGCCCCTTCCGGCTTTAGCCCCGCCCACTCCGCCATTGGCCCCGCCCAACCCGCCCTTGGCCCCGCCCATTCCCCCTTTAGCCACGCCCATTCCGCCTTCAGCCACGGCCTTTCCCCCTTTAGCCCGGCCCATACACGATTCTGCCTCGCCCATTCCCCTTTTAGCCTCCCCCCTACGGCCCCTAGAGCCCCGGCAAGCCCCCCCCTTTAGCCCCGCCCCTTCCGGCTTTAGCCCCGCCCACTCCGCCCTTAGCCCCGCCCACCCCGCCCATTCCCCCTTTAGCCACGCCCATTCCGCCTTCAGCCACGGCCTTTCCCCCTTTATCCCTGCCCATACACGATTCTGCCTCGCCCATTCCCCTTTTAGCCTCCCCCCTACGGCCCCTAGAGCCCCGGCAAGCCCCCCCCTTTAGCCCCGCCCCTTCCGGCTTTAGCCCCGCCCCTTCCGGCTTTAGCCCCGCCCACCCCGCCCTTGGCTCCGCCCATTCCCCCTTTAGCCACGCCCATTCCGCCTTCAGCCACGGCCTTTCCCCCTTTAGCCCTGCCCATACACGATTCTGCCTCGCCCATTCCCCTTTTAGCCTCCCCCCTACGGCCCCTAGAGCCCCGGCAAGCCCCCCCCTTTAGCCCCGCCCCTTCCGGCTTTAGCCCCGCCCCTTCCGGCTTTAGCCCCGCGCACCCCGCCCTTAGCCCCGCCCACCCCGCCCTTGGCCCCGCCCATTCCCCCTTTAGCCACGCCCATTCCGCCTACAGCCACGGCCTTTCCCCCTTTAGCCCTGCCCATACACGATTCTGCCTCGCCCATTCCCCTTTTAGCCTCCCCCCTACGGCCCCTAGAGCCACGGCAGGCCCCCCCCCTTTAGCCCCGCCCCTTCCGGCTTTAGCCCCGCCCACTCCGCCCTTGGCCCCGCCCACCCCGCCCTTGGCCCCGCCCATTCCCCCTTTAGCCACGCCCATTCCGCCTTCAGCCACGGCCTTTCCCCCTTTAGCCCTGCCCATACACGATTCTGCCTCGCCCATTCCCCTTTTAGCCTCCCCCCTACGGCCCCTAGAGCCCCGGCAAGCCCCCCCCCTTTAGCCCCGCCCCTTCCGGCCTTAGCCCCGCCCCTTCCGGCTTTTGCCCCGCCCACTCCGCCCTTGGCCCCGCCCACCCCGCCCTTGGCCCCGCCCATTCCCCCTTTAGCCACGCCCATTCCGCCTTCAGCCACGGCCTTTCCCCCTTTAGCCCTGCCCATACATGATTCTGCCTCGCCCATTCCCCTTTGAGCCTCCCCCCTACGGCCCCTAGAGCCCCGGCAGGCCCCCCCCCCTTAGCCCCGCCCCTTCCGGCTTTAGCCCCGCCCCTTCCGGCTTTAGCTCCGCCCACCCCGCCCTTGGCCCCGCCCATTCCCCCTTTAGCCACGCCCATTCCGCCTTCAGCCACGGCCTTTCCCCCTTTAGCCCTGCCCATACATGATTCTGCCTCGCCCATTCCCCTTTGAGCCTCCCCCCTACGGCCCCTAGAGCCCCGGCAAGCCCCCCCCCCTTTAGCCCCGCCCCTTCCGGCTTTAGCCCCGCCCCTTCCGGCTTTAGCCCCGCCCACCCCGCCCTTGGCTCCGCCCATTCCCCCTTTAGCCACGCCCATTCCGCCTTCAGCCACGGCCTTTCCCCCTTTAGCCCTGCCCATACACGATTCTGCCTCGCCCATTCCCCTTTTAGCCTCCCCCCTACGGCCCCTAGAGCCCCGGCAAGCCCCCCCCTTTAGCCCCGCCCCTTCCGGCTTTAGCCCCGCCCCTTCCGGCTTTAGCCCCGCCCACCCCGCCCTTAGCCCCGCCCACCCCGCCCTTGGCCCCGCCCATTCCCCCTTTAGCCACGCCCATTCCGCCTTCAGCCACGGCCTTTCCCCCTTTAGCCCTGCCCATACACGATTCTGCCTCCCCCATTCCCCTTTTAGCCTCCCCCCTACGGCCCCTAGAGCCCCGGCAAGCCCCCCCCTTTAGCCCCGCCCCTTCCGGCTTTAGCCCCGCCCCTTCCGGCTTTAGCCCCGCCCACTCCGCCCTTAGCCCCGCCCACCCCGCCCTTGGCCCCGCCCATTCCCCCTTTAGCCACGCCCATTCCGCCTTCAGCCACGGCCTTTCCCCCTTTAGCCCTGCCCATACACGATTCTGCCTCGCCCATTCCCCTTTTAGCCTCCCCCCTACGGCCCTTAGAGCCCCGGCAAGCCCCCCCCTTTAGCCCCGCCCACTCCGCCCTTAGCCCCGCCCACCCCGCCCTTGGCCCCGCCCATTCCCCCTTTAGCCGCGCCCATTCCGCCTTCAGCCAAGGCCTTTCCCCCTTTAGCCCTGCCCATACACGATTCTGCCTCGCCCATTCCCCTTTTAGCCTCCCCCCTACGGCCCCTAGAGCCCCGGCAAGCCCCCCCCCTTTAGCCCCGCCCCTTCCGGCTTTAGCCCCGCCCACCCCGCCCTTGGCCCCGCCCATTCCCCCTTTAGCCACGCCCATTCCGCCTTCAGCCACGGCCTTTCCCCCTTTAGCCCTGCCCATACACGATTCTGCCTCGCCCATTCCCCTTTTAGCCTCCCCCCTACGGCCCCTAGAGCCCCGGCAAGCCCCCCCCCCCCTTTAGCCCCGCCCCTTCCGGCTTTAGCCCCGCCCCTTCCGGCTTTAGCCCCGCCCACTCCGCCCTTAGCCCCGCCCACTCCGCCCTTAGCCCCGCCCACCCCGCCCTTGGCCCCGCCCATTCCCCCTTTAGCCACGCCCATTCCGCCTTCAGCCACGGCCTTTCCCTTTTTAGCCCTGCCCATACACGATTCTGCCTCGCCCATTCCCCTTTTAGCCTCCCCCCTACGGCCCCTAGAGCCCCGGCAAGCCCCCCCCCCTTTAGCCCCGCCCCTTCCGGCTTTAGCCCCGCCCCTTCCGGCTTTAGCCCCGCCCACCCCGCCCTTGGCCCCGCCCACCCCGCCCTTGGCCCCGCCCATTCCCCCTTTAGCCACGCCCATTCCGCCTTCAGCCACGGCCTTTCCCCCTTTAGCCCTGCCCATACACGATTCTGCCTCGCCCATTCCCCTTTTAGCCTCCCCCCTACGGCCCCTAGAGCCCCGGCAAGCCCCCCCCTTTAGCCCCGCCCCTTCCGGCTTTAGCCCCGCCCCTTCCGGCTTTGGCCCCGCCCACCCCGCCCTTGGCCCCGCCCATTCCCCCTTTAGCCACGCCCATTCCGCCTTCAGCCACGGCCTTTCCCCCTTTAGCCCTGCCCATACACGATTCTGCCTCGCCCATTCCCCTTTTAGCCTCCCCCCTACGGCCCCTAGAGCCCCGGCAAGCCCCCCCCTTTGGCCCCGCCCCTTCCGGCTTTAGCCCCGCCCCTTCCGGCTTTAGCCCCGCCCACCCCGCCCTTATCCCCGCCCACCCCGCCCTTGGCCCCGCCCATTCCCCCTTTAGCCACGCCCATTCCGCCTTCAGCCACGGCCTTTCCCCCTTTAGCCCTGCCCATACACGATTCTGCCTCGCCCATTCCCCTTTTAGCCTCCCCCCTACGGCCCCTAGAGCCCCGGCAAGCCCCCCCCCTTTAGCCCCGCCCCTTCCGGCTTTAGCCCCGCCCCTTCCGGCTTTAGCCCCGCCCACCCCGCCCTTGGCCCCGCCCATTCCCCCTTTAGCCACGCCCATTCCGCCTTCAGCCACGGCCTTTCCCCCTTTAGCCCTGCCCATACACGATTCTGTCTCGCCCATTCCCCTTTTAGCCTCCCCCCTACGGCCCCTAGAGCCCCGGCAAGCCCCCCCCTTTAGCCCCGCCCCTTCCGGCTTTAGCCCCGCCCCTTCCGGCTTTAGCCCCGCCCACCCCGCCCTTAGCCCCGCCCACCCCGCCCTTGGCCCCGCCCATTCCCCCTTTAGCCACGCCCATTCCGCCTTCAGCCACGGCCTTTCCCCCTTTAGCCCTGCCCATACACGATTCTGTCTCGCCCATTCCCCTTTTAGCCTCCCCCCTACGGCCCCTAGAGCCCCGGCAAGCCCCCCCCTTTAGCCCCGCCCCTTCCGGCTTTAGCCCCGCCCACTCCGCCCTTAGCCCCGCCCACCCCGCCCTTGGTTCCGCCCATTCCCCCTTTAGCCACGCCCATTCCGCCTTCAGCCACGGCCTTTCCCCCTTTAGCCCTGCCCATACACGATTCTGCCTCGCCCATTCCCCTTTTAGCCTCCCCCCTACGGCCCCTAGAGCCCCGGCAAGCCCCCCCCCTTTAGCCCCGCCCCTTCCGGCTTTAGCCCCGCCCACTCCGCCCTTAGCCCCGCCCACCCCGCCCATTCCCCCTTTAGCCACGCCCATTCCGCCTTCAGCCACGGCCTTTCCCCCTTTATCCCTGCCCATACACGATTCTGCCTCGCCCATTCCCCTTTTAGCCTCCCCTCTACGGCCCCTAGAGCCCCGGCAAGCCCCCCCCTTTAGCCCCGCCCCTTCCGGCTTTAGCCCCGCCCACTCCGCCATTGGCCCCGCCCACCCCGCCCTTGGACCCGCCCATTCCCCCTTTAGCCACGCCCATTCCGCCTTCAGCCACGGCCTTTCCCCCTTTAGCCCTGCCCATACACGATTCTGCCTCGCCCATTCCCCTTTTAGCCTCCCCCCTACGGCCCCTAGAGCCCCGGCAAGCCCCCCCCTTTAGCCCCGCCCCTTCCGGCTTTAGCCCCGCCCACTCCGCCATTGGCCCCGCCCACCCCGCCCTTGGCCCCGCCCATTCCCCCTTTAGCCACGCCCATTCCGCCTTCAGCCACGGCCTTTCCCCCTTTAGCCCTGCCCATACACGATTCTGCCTCGCCCATTCCCCTTTTAGCCTCCCCCCTACGGCCCCTAGAGCCCCGGCAAGCCCCCCCCCCCCCTTTAGCCCCGCCCCTTCCGGCTTTAGCCCCGCCCCTTCCGGCTTTAGCCCCGCCCACTCCGCCCTTAGCCCCGCCCACCCCGCCCTTGGCCCCGCCCATTCCCCCTTTAGCCACGCCCATTCCGCCTTCAGCCACGGCCTTTCCCCCTTTAGCCCTGCCCATACACGATTCTGCCTCGCCCATTCCCCTTTTAGCCTCCCCCCTACGGCCCCTAGAGCCCCGGCAAGCCCCCCCCTTTAGCCCCGCCCCTTCCGGCTTTAGCCCCGCCCACTCCGCCCTTGGCCCCGCCCACCCCGCTCTTGGCTCCGCCCATTCCCCCTTTAGCCACGCCCATTCCGCCTTCAGCCACGGCCTTTCCCCCTTTAGCCCTGCCCATACACGATTCTGCCTCGCCCATTCCCCTTTTAGCCTCCCCCCTACGGCCCCTAGAGCCCCGGCAAGCCCCCCCCCTTTAGCCCCGCCCCTTCCGGCTTTAGCCCCGCCCACTCCGCCATTGGCCCCGCCCAACCCGCCCTTGGCCCCGCCCATTCCCCCTTTAGCCACGCCCATTCCGCCTTCAGCCACGGCCTTTCCCCCTTTAGCCCGGCCCATACACGATTCTGCCTCGCCCATTCCCCTTTTAGCCTCCCCCCTACGGCCCCTAGAGCCCCGGCAAGCCCCCCCCTTTAGCCCCGCCCCTTCCGGCTTTAGCCCCGCCCACTCCGCCCTTAGCCCCGCCCACCCCGCCCATTCCCCCTTTAGCCACGCCCATTCCGCCTTCAGCCACGGCCTTTCCCCCTTTATCCCTGCCCATACACGATTCTGCCTCGCCCATTCCCCTTTTAGCCTCCCCCCTACGGCCCCTAGAGCCCCGGCAAGCCCCCCCCTTTAGCCCCGCCCCTTCCGGCTTTAGCCCCGCCCCTTCCGGCTTTAGCCCCGCCCACCCCGCCCTTGGCTCCGCCCATTCCCCCTTTAGCCACGCCCATTCCGCCTTCAGCCACGGCCTTTCCCCCTTTAGCCCTGCCCATACACGATTCTGCCTCGCCCATTCCCCTTTTAGCCTCCCCCCTACGGCCCCTAGAGCCCCGGCAAGCCCCCCCCTTTAGCCCCGCCCCTTCCGGCTTTAGCCCCGCCCCTTCCGGCTTTAGCCCCGCGCACCCCGCCCTTAGCCCCGCCCACCCCGCCCTTGGCCCCGCCCATTCCCCCTTTAGCCACGCCCATTCCGCCTACAGCCACGGCCTTTCCCCCTTTAGCCCTGCCCATACACGATTCTGCCTCGCCCATTCCCCTTTTAGCCTCCCCCCTACGGCCCCTAGAGCCACGGCAGGCCCCCCCCTTTAGCCCCGCCCCTTCCGGCTTTAGCCCCGCCCACTCCGCCCTTGGCCCCGCCCACCCCGCCCTTGGCCCCGCCCATTCCCCCTTTAGCCACGCCCATTCCGCCTTCAGCCACGGCCTTTCCCCCTTTAGCCCTGCCCATACACGATTCTGCCTCGCCCATTCCCCTTTTAGCCTCCCCCCTACGGCCCCTAGAGCCCCGGCAAGCCCCCCCCCTTTAGCCCCGCCCCTTCCGGCCTTAGCCCCGCCCCTTCCGGCTTTTGCCCCGCCCACTCCGCCCTTGGCCCCGCCCACCCCGCCCTTGGCCCCGCCCATTCCCCCTTTAGCCACGCCCATTCCGCCTTCAGCCACGGCCTTTCCCCCTTTAGCCCTGCCCATACATGATTCTGCCTCGCCCATTCCCCTTTGAGCCTCCCCCCTACGGCCCCTAGAGCCCCGGCAGGCCCCCCCCCCTTAGCCCCGCCCCTTCCGGCTTTAGCCCCGCCCCTTCCGGCTTTAGCTCCGCCCACCCCGCCCTTGGCCCCGCCCATTCCCCCTTTAGCCACGCCCATTCCGCCTTCAGCCACGGCCTTTCCCCCTTTAGCCCTGCCCATACATGATTCTGCCTCGCCCATTCCCCTTTGAGCCTCCCCCCTACGGCCCCTAGAGCCCCGGCAAGCCCCCCCCCCTTTAGCCCCGCCCCTTCCGGCTTTAGCCCCGCCCCTTCCGGCTTTAGCCCCGCCCACCCCGCCCTTGGCTCCGCCCATTCCCCCTTTAGCCACGCCCATTCCGCCTTCAGCCACGGCCTTTCCCCCTTTAGCCCTGCCCATACACGATTCTGCCTCGCCCATTCCCCTTTTAGCCTCCCCCCTACGGCCCCTAGAGCCCCGGCAAGCCCCCCCCTTTAGCCCCGCCCCTTCCGGCTTTAGCCCCGCCCCTTCCGGCTTTAGCCCCGCCCACCCCGCCCTTAGCCCCGCCCACCCCGCCCTTGGCCCCGCCCATTCCCCCTTTAGCCACGCCCATTCCGCCTTCAGCCACGGCCTTTCCCCCTTTAGCCCTGCCCATACACGATTCTGCCTCCCCCATTCCCCTTTTAGCCTCCCCCCTACGGCCCCTAGAGCCCCGGCAAGCCCCCCCCTTTAGCCCCGCCCCTTCCGGCTTTAGCCCCGCCCCTTCCGGCTTTAGCCCCGCCCACTCCGCCCTTAGCCCCGCCCACCCCGCCCTTGGCCCCGCCCATTCCCCCTTTAGCCACGCCCATTCCGCCTTCAGCCACGGCCTTTCCCCCTTTAGCCCTGCCCATACACGATTCTGTCTCGCCCATTCCCCTTTTAGCCTCCCCCCTACGGCCCCTAGAGCCCCGGCAAGCCCCCCCCTTTAGCCCCGCCCCTTCCGGCTTTAGCCCCGCCCCTTCCGGCTTTAGCCCCGCCCACTCCGCCCTTGGCCCCGCCCACCCCGCCCTTGGACCCGCCCATTCCCCCTTTAGCCACGCCCATTCCGCCTTCAGCCACGGCCTTTCCCCCTTTAGCCCTGCCCATACACGATTCTGCCTCGCCCATTCCCCTTTTAGCCTCCCCCCTACGGCCCCTAGAGCCCCGGCAAGCCCCCCCCTTTAGCCCCGCCCCTTCCGGCTTTAGCCCCGCCCATTCCGCCATTGGCCCCGCCCACCCCGCCCTTGGACCCGCCCATTCCCCCTTTAGCCACGCCCATTCCGCCTTCAGCCACGGCCTTTCCCCCTTTAGCCCTGCACATACACGATTCTGCCTCGCCCATTCCCCTTTTAGCCTCCCCCCTATGGCCCCTAGAGCCCCGGCAGGCCCCCCTTTAGCCCCGCCCCTTCCGGCTTTAGCCCCGCCCCTTCCGGCTTTAGCCCCGCCCACCCCGCCCTTAGCCCCGCCCACCCCGCCCTTGGCCCCGCCCATTCCCCCTTTAGCCACGCCCATTCCGCCTTCAGCCACGGCCTTTCCCCCTTTAGCCCTGCCCATACACCATTCTGCCTCGCCCATTCCCCTTTCAGCCTCCCCCCTACGGCCCCTAGAGCCCCGGCAAGCCCCCCCCCTTTAGCCCCGCCCCTTCCGGCTTTAGCCCCGCCCCTTCCGGCTTTAGCCCCGCCCACTCCGCCCTTAGCCCCGCCCACCCCGCCCATTCCCTCTTTAGCCACGCCCATTCCGCCTTCAGCCACGGCCTTTCCCCCTTTAGCCCTGCCCATACACCATTCTGCCTCGCCCATTCCCCTTTGAGCCTCCCCCCTACGGCCCCTAGAGCCCCGGCAAGCCCCCCCCTTTAGCCCCGCCCCTTCCGGCTTTAGCCCCGCCCACTCCGCCCTTAGCCCCGCCCACCCCGCCCTTGGCCCCGCCCATTCCCCCTTTAGCCACGCCCATTCCGCCTTCAGCCACGGCCTTTCCCCCTTTAGCCCTGCCCATACACGATTCTGCCTCGCCCATTCCCCTTTTAGCCTCCCCCCTACGGCCCGTAGAGCCCCGGCAAGCCCCCCCTTTAGCCCCGCCCCTCCCGGCTTTAGCCCCGCCCCTTCCGCCTTTAGCCCCGCCCACTCCGCCCTTAGCCCCGCCCAACCCGCCCTTGGCCCCGCCCATTCCCCCTTTAGCCACGCCCATTCCGCCTTCAGCCACGGCCTTTCCCCCTTTAGCCCTGCCCATACACGATTCTGCCTCGCCCATTCCCCTTTTAGCCTCCCCCCTACGGCCCCTAGAGCCCCGGCAAGCCCCCCCCTTTAGCCCCGCCCCTTCCGGCTTTAGCCCCGCCCACTCCGCCATTAGCCCCGCCCACCCCGCCCTTGGCCCCGCCCATTCCCCCTTTAGCCACGCCCATTCCGCCTACAGCCACGGCCTTTCCCCCTTTAGCCCTGCCCATACACGATTCTGCCTTGCCCATTCCCCTTTTAGCCTCCCCCCTACGGCCCCTAGAGCCCCGGCAAGCCCCCCCTTTAGCCCCGCCCCTTCCGGCTTTAGCCCCGCCCACTCCGCCCTTAGCCCCGCCCACTCCGCCCTTAGCCCCGCCCACCCCGCCCTTGGCCCCGCCCATTCCCCCTTTAGCCACGCCCATTCCGCCTTCAGCCACGGCCTTTCCCCCTTTAGCCCTGCCCATACACCATTCTGCCTCGCCCATTCCCCTTTTAGCCTCCCCCCCTACGGCCCCTAGAGCCCCGGCAAGCCCCCCCCCTTTAGCCCCGCCCCTTCCGGCTTTAGCCCCGCCCACCCCGCCCTTAGCCCCGCCCACCCCGCCCTTGGCCCCGCCCATTCCCCCTTTAGCCACGCCCATTCCGCCTTCAGCCACGGCCTTTCCCCCTTTAGCCCTGCCCATACACGATTCTGCCTCGCCCATTCCCCTTTTAGCCTCCCCCCTACGGCCCGTAGAGCCCCGGCAAGCCCCCCCTTTAGCCCCGCCCCTTCCGGCTTTAGCCCCGCCCCTTCCGGCTTTAGCCCCGCCCACTCCGCCCTTGACCCCGCCCACCCCGCCCTTGGCCCCGCCCATTCCCCCTTTAGCCACGCCCATTCCGCCTTCAGCCACGGCCTTGCCCCCTTTAGCCCTGCCCATACACGATTCTGCCTCGCCCATTCCCCTTTTAGCCTCCCCCCTACGGCCCCTAGAGCCCCGGCAAGCCCCCCCCCCTTTAGCCCCGCCCCTTCCGGCTTTAGCCCCGCCCACTCCGCCCTTAGCCCCGCCCACCCCGCCCATTCCCCCTTTAGCCACGCCCATTCCGCCTTCAGCCACGGCCTTTCCCCCTTTAGCCCTGCCCATACACGATTCTGCCTCGCCCATTCCCCTTTTAGCCTCCCCCCTACGGCCCCTAGAGCCCCGGCAAGCCCCCCCCTTTAGCCCCGCCCCTTCCGGCTTTAGCCCCTCCCATTCCGCCCTTGGCCCCGCCCACCCCGCCCTTGGCCCCGCCCATTCCCCCTTTAGCCACGCCCATTCCCCCTTCAGCCACGGCCTTTCCCCCTTTAGCCCTGCCCATACACGATTCTGCCTCGCCCATTCCCCTTTGAGCCTCCCCCCTACGGCCCCTAGAGCCCCGGCAAGCCCCCCCCCCCTTTAGCCCCGCCCCTTCCGGCTTTAGCCCCGCCCCTTCCGGCTTTAGCCCCGCCCACCCCGCCCTTGGCTCCGCCCATTCCCCCTTTAGCCACGCCCATTCCGCCTTCAGCCACGGCCTTTCCCCCTTTAGCCCTGCCCATACAAGATTCTGCCTCGCCCATTCCCCTTTTAGCCTCCCCCCTACGGCCCCTAGAGCCCCGGCAAGCCCCCCCCCCCTTAGCCCCGCCCCTTCCGGCTTTAGCCCCGCCCCTTCCGGCTTTAGCCCCGCCCACCCCGCCCTTAGCCCCGCCCACCCCGCCCTTGGCCCCGCCCATTCCCCCTTTAGCCACGCCCATTCCGCCTTCAGCCACGGCCTTTCCCCCTTTAGCCCTGCCCATACACGATTCTGTCTCGCCCATTCCCCTTTTAGCCTCCCCCCTACGGCCCCTAGAGCCCCGGCAGGCCCCCCCCTTTAGCCCCGCCCCTTCCGGCTTTAGCCCCGCCCCTTCCGGCTTTAGCCCCGCCCACTCCGCCCTTAGCCCCGCCCACCCCGCCCTTGGCCCCGCCCATTCCCCCTTTAGCCACGCCCATTCCGCCTTCAGCCACGGCCTTTCCCCCTTTAGCCCTGCCCATACACGATTCTGCCTCGCCCATTCCCCTTTTAGCCTCCCCCCTACGGCCCCTAGAGCCCCGGCAAGCCCCGCCCCTTTAGCCCCGCCCCTTCCGGCTTTAGCCCCGCCCACTCCGCCCTTAGCCCCGCCCACCCCGCCCTTGGTTCCGCCCATTCCCCCTTTAGCCACGCCCATTCCGCCTTCAGCCACGGCCTTTCCCCCTTTAGCCCTGCCCATACACGATTCTGCCTCGCCCATTCCCCTTTTAGCCTCCCCCCTACGGCCCCTAGAGCCCCGGCAAGCCCCCCCCTTTAGCCCCGCCCCTTCCGGCTTTAGCCCCGCCCACTCCGCCATTGGCCCCGCCCACCCCGCCCTTGGCCCCGCCCATTCCCCCTTTAGCCACGCCCATTCCGCCTTCAGCCACGGCCTTTCCCCCTTTAGCCCTGCCCATACACGATTCTGCCTCGCCCATTCCCCTTTTAGCCTCCCCCCTACGGCCCCTAGAGCCCCGGCAAGCCCCCCCTTTGGCCCCGCCCCTTCCGGCTTTAGCCCCGCCCACTCCGCCCTTGGCCCCGCCCACCCCGCCCTTATCCCCGCCCACCCCGCCTTGGCCCCGCCCATTCCCCCTTTAGCCACGCCCATTCCGCCTTCAGCCACGGCCTTTCCCCCTTTAGCCCTGCCCATACACGATTCTGCCTCGCCCATTCCCCTTTTAGCCTCCCCCCTACGGCCCCTAGAGCCCCGGCAAGCCCCCCCCCTTTAACCCCGCCCCTTCCGGCTTTAGCCCCGCCCCTTCCGGCTTTAGCCCCGCCCACCCCGCCCTTGGCCCCGCCCACCCCGCCCTAGGCTCCGCCCATTCCCCCTTTAGCCACGCCCATTCCGCCTTCAGCCACGGCCTTTCCCCCTTTAGCCCTGCCCATACACGATTCTGCCTCGCCCATTCCCCTTTTAGCCTCCCCCCTACGGCCCCTAGAGCCCCGGCAAGCCCCCCCCCTTTAGCCCCGCCCCTTCCGGCTTTAGCCCCGCCCACCCCGCCCTTAGCCCCGCCCACCCCGCCCTTGGCCCCGCCCATTCCCCCTTTAGCCGCGCCCATTCCGCCTTCAGCCAAGGCCTTTCCCCCTTTAGCCCTGCCCATACACGATTCTGCCTCGCCCATTCCCCTTTTAGCCTCCCCCCTACGGCCCCTAGAGCCCCGGCAAGCCCCCCCCCTTTAGCCCCGCCCCTTCCGGCTTTAGCCCCGCCCACCCCGCCCTTGGCCCCGCCCATTCCCCCTTTAGCCACGCCCATTCCGCCTTCAGCCACGGCCTTTCCCCCTTTAGCCCTGCCCATACACGATTCTGCCTCGCCCATTCCCCTTTTAGCCTCCCCCCTACGGCCCCTAGAGCCCCGGCAAGCCCCTTCCGGCTTTAGCCCCGCCCCTTCCGGCTTTAGCCCCGCCCACTCCGCCCTTAGCCCCGCCCACCCCGCCCATTCCCCCTTTAGCCACGCCCATTCCGCCTTCAGCCACGGCCTTTCCCCCTTTAGCCCTGCCCATACACGATTCTGCCTCGCCCATTCCCCTTTTAGCCTCCCCCCTACGGCCCCTAGAGCCCCGGCAAGCCCCCCCCTTTGGCCCCGCCCCTTCCGGCTTTAGCCCCGCCCCTTCCGGCTTTAGCCCCGCCCACCCCGCCCTTGGCTCCGCCCATTCCCCCTTTAGCCACGCCCATTCCGCCTTCAGCCACGGCCTTTCCCCCTTTAGCCCTGCCCATACACGATTCTGCCTCGCCCATTCCCCTTTTAGCCTCCCCCCTACGGCCCCTAGAGCCCCGGCAAGTCCCCCCCCCTTAGCCCCGCCCCTTCCGGCTTTAGCCCCGCCCCTTCCGGCTTTAGCCCCGCCCACTCCGCCCTTAGCCCCGCCCACCCCGCCCTTGGCCCCGCCCATTCCCCCTTTAGCCACGCCCATTCCGCCTTCAGCCACGGCCTTTCCCCCTTTAGCCCTGCCCATACACGATTCTGCCTCGCCCATTCCCCTTTGAGCCTCCCCCCTACGGCCCCTAGAGCCCCGGCAAGCCCCCCCCCCTTTAGCCCCGCCCCTTCCGGCTTTAGCCCCGCCCACTCCGCCCTTAGCCCCGCCCACTCCGCCCTTAGCCCCGCCCACCCCGCCCTTGGCCCCGCCCATTCCCCCTTTAGCCACGCCCATTCCGCCTTCAGCCACGGCCTTTCCCCCTTTAGCCCTGCCCATACACGATTCTGCCTCGCCCATTCCCCTTTTAGCCTCCCCCCTACGGCCCCTAGAGCCCCGGCAAGCCCCCCCCCTTTAGCCCCGCCCCTTCCGGCTTTAGCCCCGCCCCTTCCGGCTTTAGCCCCGCCCACCCCGCCCTTATCCCCGCCCACCCCGCCCTTGGCCCCGCCCATTCCCCCTTTAGCCACGCCCATTCCGCCTTCAGCCACGGCCTTTCCCCCTTTAGCCCTGCCCATACACGATTCTGCCTCGCCCATTCCCCTTTTAGCCTCCCCCCTACGGCCCCTAGAGCCCCGGCAAGCCCCCCCCCTTTAGCCCCGCCCCTTCCGGCTTTAGCCCCGCCCCTTCCGGCTTTAGCCCCGCCCACCCCGCCCTTGGTTCCGCCCATTCCCCCTTTAGCCACGCCCATTCCGCCTTCAGCCACGGCCTTTCCCCCTTTAGCCCTGCCCATACACGATTCTGCCTCGCCCATTCCCCTTTTAGCCTCCCCCCTACGGCCCCTAGAGCCCCGGCAAGCCCCCCCCCTTTAGCCCCGCCCCTTCCGGCTTTAGCCCCGCCCACTCCGCCCTTAGCCCCGCCCACCCCGCCCATTCCCCCTTTAGCCACGCCCATTCCGCCTTCAGCCACGGCCTTTCCCCCTTTATCCCTGCCCATACACGATTCTGCCTCGCCCATTCCCCTTTTAGCCTCCCCTCTACGGCCCCTAGAGCCCCGGCAAGCCCCCCCCTTTAGCCCCGCCCCTTCCGGCTTTAGCCCCGCCCACTCCGCCATTGGCCCCGCCCACCCCGCCCTTGGACCCGCCCATTCCCCCTTTAGCCACGCCCATTCCGCCTTCAGCCACGGCCTTTCCCCCTTTAGCCCTGCCCATACACGATTCTGCCTCGCCCATTCCCCTTTTAGCCTCCCCCCTACGGCCCCTAGAGCCCCGGCAAGCCCCCCCCTTTAGCCCCGCCCCTTCCGGCTTTAGCCCCGCCCACTCCGCCCTTGGCCCCGCCCACCCCGCCCTTGGCCCCGCCCATTCCCCCTTTAGCCACGCCCATTCCGCCTTCAGCCACGGCCTTTCCCCCTTTAGCCCTGCCCATACACGATTCTGCCTCGCCCATTCCCCTTTTAGCCTCCCCCCTACGGCCCCTAGAGCCCCGGCAAGCCCCCCCCCCCTTTAGCCCCGCCCCTTCCGGCTTTAGCCCCGCCCCTTCCGGCTTTAGCCCCGCCCACTCCGCCCTTGGCCCCGCCCACCCCGCCTTTGGCCCCGCCCATTCCCCCTTTAGCCACGCCCATTCCGCCTTCAGCCACGGCCTTTCCCCCTTTAGCCCTGCCCATACACGATTCTGCCTCGCCCATTCCCCTTTTAGCCTCCCCCCTACGGCCCCTAGAGCCCCGGCAAGCCCCCCCCTTTAGCCCCGCCCCTTCCGGCTTTAGCCCCGCCCACTCCGCCCTTGGCCCCGCCCACCCCGCTCTTGGCTCCGCCCATTCCCCCTTTAGCCACGCCCATTCCGCCTTCAGCCACGGCCTTTCCCCCTTTAGCCCTGCCCATACACGATTCTGCCTCGCCCATTCCCCTTTTAGCCTCCCCCCTACGGCCCCTAGAGCCCCGGCAAGCCCCCCCCCTTTAGCCCCGCCCCTTCCGGCTTTAGCCCCGCCCACTCCGCCATTGGCCCCGCCCAACCCGCCCTTGGCCCCGCCCATTCCCCCTTTAGCCACGCCCATTCCGCCTTCAGCCACGGCCTTTCCCCCTTTAGCCCGGCCCATACACGATTCTGCCTCGCCCATTCCCCTTTTAGCCTCCCCCCTACGGCCCCTAGAGCCCCGGCAAGCCCCCCCCTTTAGCCCCGCCCCTTCCGGCTTTAGCCCCGCCCACTCCGCCCTTAGCCCCGCCCACCCCGCCCATTCCCCCTTTAGCCACGCCCATTCCGCCTTCAGCCACGGCCTTTCCCCCTTTATCCCTGCCCATACACGATTCTGCCTCGCCCATTCCCCTTTTAGCCTCCCCCCTACGGCCCCTAGAGCCCCGGCAAGCCCCCCCCTTTAGCCCCGCCCCTTCCGGCTTTAGCCCCGCCCCTTCCGGCTTTAGCCCCGCCCACCCCGCCCTTGGCTCCGCCCATTCCCCCTTTAGCCACGCCCATTCCGCCTTCAGCCACGGCCTTTCCCCCTTTAGCCCTGCCCATACACGATTCTGCCTCGCCCATTCCCCTTTTAGCCTCCCCCCTACGGCCCCTAGAGCCCCGGCAAGCCCCCCCCTTTAGCCCCGCCCCTTCCGGCTTTAGCCCCGCCCCTTCCGGCTTTAGCCCCGCGCACCCCGCCCTTAGCCCCGCCCACCCCGCCCTTGGCCCCGCCCATTCCCCCTTTAGCCACGCCCATTCCGCCTACAGCCACGGCCTTTCCCCCTTTAGCCCTGCCCATACACGATTCTGCCTCGCCCATTCCCCTTTTAGCCTCCCCCCTACGGCCCCTAGAGCCACGGCAGGCCCCCCCCTTTAGCCCCGCCCCTTCCGGCTTTAGCCCCGCCCACTCCGCCCTTGGCCCCGCCCACCCCGCCCTTGGCCCCGCCCATTCCCCCTTTAGCCACGCCCATTCCGCCTTCAGCCACGGCCTTTCCCCCTTTAGCCCTGCCCATACACGATTCTGCCTCGCCCATTCCCCTTTTAGCCTCCCCCCTACGGCCCCTAGAGCCCCGGCAAGCCCCCCCCCTTTAGCCCCGCCCCTTCCGGCCTTAGCCCCGCCCCTTCCGGCTTTTGCCCCGCCCACTCCGCCCTTGGCCCCGCCCACCCCGCCCTTGGCCCCGCCCATTCCCCCTTTAGCCACGCCCATTCCGCCTTCAGCCACGGCCTTTCCCCCTTTAGCCCTGCCCATACATGATTCTGCCTCGCCCATTCCCCTTTGAGCCTCCCCCCTACGGCCCCTAGAGCCCCGGCAAGCCCCCCCCCCTTTAGCCCCGCCCCTTCCGGCTTTAGCCCCGCCCCTTCCGGCTTTAGCCCCGCCCACCCCGCCCTTGGCTCCGCCCATTCCCCCTTTAGCCACGCCCATTCCGCCTTCAGCCACGGCCTTTCCCCCTTTAGCCCTGCCCATACACGATTCTGCCTCGCCCATTCCCCTTTTAGCCTCCCCCCTACGGCCCCTAGAGCCCCGGCAAGCCCCCCCCTTTAGCCCCGCCCCTTCCGGCTTTAGCCCCGCCCCTTCCGGCTTTAGCCCCGCCCACCCCGCCCTTAGCCCCGCCCACCCCGCCCTTGGCCCCGCCCATTCCCCCTTTAGCCACGCCCATTCCGCCTTCAGCCACGGCCTTTCCCCCTTTAGCCCTGCCCATACACGATTCTGCCTCCCCCATTCCCCTTTTAGCCTCCCCCCTACGGCCCCTAGAGCCCCGGCAAGCCCCCCCCTTTAGCCCCGCCCCTTCCGGCTTTAGCCCCGCCCCTTCCGGCTTTAGCCCCGCCCACTCCGCCCTTGGCCCCGCCCACCCCGCCCTTGGCCCCGCCCATTCCCCCTTTAGCCACGCCCATTCCGCCTTCAGCCACGGCCTTTCCCCCTTTAGCCCTGCCCATACACGATTCTGTCTCGCCCATTCCCCTTTTAGCCTCCCCCCTACGGCCCCTAGAGCCCCGGCAAGCCCCCCCCTTTAGCCCCGCCCCTTCCGGCTTTAGCCCCGCCCCTTCCGGCTTTAGCCCCGCCCACTCCGCCCTTGGCCCCGCCCACCCCGCCCTTGGACCCGCCCATTCCCCCTTTAGCCACGCCCATTCCGCCTTCAGCCACGGCCTTTCCCCCTTTAGCCCTGCCCATACACGATTCTGCCTCGCCCATTCCCCTTTTAGCCTCCCCCCTACGGCCCCTAGAGCCCCGGCAAGCCCCCCCCTTTAGCCCCGCCCCTTCCGGCTTTAGCCCCGCCCATTCCGCCATTGGCCCCGCCCACCCCGCCCTTGGACCCGCCCATTCCCCCTTTAGCCACGCCCATTCCGCCTTCAGCCACGGCCTTTCCCCCTTTAGCCCTGCCCATACACGATTCTGCCTCGCCCATTCCCCTTTTAGCCTCCCCCCTACGGCCCCTAGAGCCCCGGCAAGCCCCCCCTTTGGCCCCGCCCCTTCCGGCTTTAGCCCCGCCCACTCCGCCCTTGGCCCCGCCCACCCCGCCCTTGGCCCCGCCCATTCCCCCTTTAGCCACGCCCATTCCGCCTTCAGCCACGGCCTTTCCCCCTTTAGCCCTGCCCATACACGATTCTGCCTCGCCCATTCCCCTTTTAGCCTCCCCCCTACGGCCCCTAGAGCCCCGGCAAGCCCCCCCCCTTTAGCCCCGCCCCTTCCGGCTTTAGCCCCGCCCCTTCCGGCTTTAGCCCCGCCCACTCCGCCCTTAGCCCCGCCCACCCCGCCTTTGGCCCCGCCCATTCCCCCTTTAGCCACGCCCATTCCGCCTTCAGCCACGGCCTTTCCCCCTTTAGCCCTGCACATACACGATTCTGCCTCGCCCATTCCCCTTTTAGCCTCCCCCCTATGGCCCCTAGAGCCCCGGCAGGCCCCCCTTTAGCCCCGCCCCTTCCGGCTTTAGCCCCGCCCCTTCCGGCTTTAGCCCCGCCCACCCCGCCCTTAGCCCCGCCCACCCCGCCCTTGGCCCCGCCCATTCCCCCTTTAGCCACGCCCATTCCGCCTTCAGCCACGGCCTTTCCCCCTTTAGCCCTGCCCATACACCATTCTGCCTCGCCCATTCCCCTTTCAGCCTCCCCCCTACGGCCCCTAGAGCCCCGGCAAGCCCCCCCCCTTTAGCCCCGCCCCTTCCGGCTTTAGCCCCGCCCACTCCGCCCTTAGCCCCGCCCACCCCGCCCTTGGCCCCGCCCATTCCCCCTTTAGCCACGCCCATTCCGCCTTCAGCCACGGCCTTTCCCCCTTTAGCCCTGCCCATACACGATTCTGCCTCGCCCATTCCCCTTTTAGCCTCCCCCCTACGGCCCGTAGAGCCCCGGCAAGCCCCCCCTTTAGCCCCGCCCCTTCCGGCTTTAGCCCCGCCCCTTCCGCCTTTAGCCCCGCCCACTCCGCCCTTAGCCCCGCCCACCCCGCCCTTGGCCCCGCCCATTCCCCCTTTAGCCACGCCCATTCCGCCTTCAGCCACGGCCTTTCCCCCTTTAGCCCTGCCCATACACGATTCTGCCTCGCCCATTCCCCTTTTAGCCTCTCCCCTACGGCCCCTAGAGCCCCGGCAAGCCCCCCCCTTTAGCCCCGCCCCTTCCGGCTTTAGCCCCGCCCACTCCGCCCTTAGCCCCGCCCACCCCGCCCTTGGCCCCGCCCATTCCCCCTTTAGCCACGCCCATTCCGCCTTCAGCCACGGCCTTTCCCCCTTTAGCCCTGCCCATACACGATTCTGCCTCGCCCATTCCCCTTTTAGCCTCCCCCCTACGGCCCCTAGAGCCCCGGCAAGCCCCCCCCTTAGCCCCGCCCCTTCCGGCTTTAGCCCCGCCCCTTCCGGCTTTAGCCCCGCCCACTCCGCCCTTAGCCCCGCCCACCCCGCCCTTGGCCCCGCCCATTCCCCCTTTAGCCACGCCCATTCCGCCTTCAGCCACGGCCTTTCCCCCTTTAGCCCTGCCCATACACGATTCTGCCTCGCCCATTCCCCTTTTAGCCTCCCCCCTACGGCCCCTAGAGCCCCGGCAAGCCCCCCCCCCCTTAGCCCCGCCCCTTCCGGCTTTAGCCCCGCCCCTTCCGGCTTTAGCCCCGCCCACTCCGCCCTTAGCCCCGCCCACCCCGCCCATTCCCTCTTTAGCCACGCCCATTCCGCCTTCAGCCACGGCCTTTCCCCCTTTAGCCCTGCCCATACACCATTCTGCCTCGCCCATTCCCCTTTGAGCCTCCCCCCTACGGCCCCTAGAGCCCCGGCAAGCCCCCCCCCCCTTTAGCCCCGCCCCTTCCGGCTTTAGCCCCGCCCCTTCCGGCTTTAGCCCCGCCCACCCCGCCCTTGGCTCCGCCCATTCCCCCTTTAGCCACGCCCATTCCGCCTTCAGCCACGGCCTTTCCCCCTTTAGCCCTGCCCATACACGATTCTGCCTCGCCCATTCCCCTTTTAGCCTCCCCCCTACGGCCCCTAGAGCCCCGGCAAGCCCCCCCCCCCTTAGCCCCGCCCCTTCCGGCTTTAGCCCCGCCCCTTCCGGCTTTAGCCCCGCCCACCCCGCCCTTAGCCCCGCCCACCCCGCCCTTGGCCCCGCCCATTCCCCCTTTAGCCACGCCCATTCCGCCTTCAGCCACGGCCTTTCCCCCTTTAGCCCTGCCCATACACGATTCTGTCTCGCCCATTCCCCTTTTAGCCTCCCCCCTACGGCCCCTAGAGCCCCGGCAGGCCCCCCCCTTTAGCCCCGCCCCTTCCGGCTTTAGCCCCGCCCCTTCCGGCTTTAGCCCCGCCCACTCCGCCCTTAGCCCCGCCCACCCCGCCCTTGGCCCCGCCCATTCCCCCTTTAGCCACGCCCATTCCGCCTTCAGCCACGGCCTTTCCCCCTTTAGCCCTGCCCATACACGATTCTGCCTCGCCCATTCCCCTTTTAGCCTCCCCCCTACGGCCCCTAGAGCCCCGGCAAGCCCCGCCCCTTTAGCCCCGCCCCTTCCGGCTTTAGCCCCGCCCACTCCGCCCTTGGCCCCGCCCACCCCGCCCTTGGTTCCGCCCATTCCCCCTTTAGCCACGCCCATTCCGCCTTCAGCCACGGCCTTTCCCCCTTTAGCCCTGCCCATACACGATTCTGCCTCGCCCATTCCCCTTTTAGCCTCCCCCCTACGGCCCCTAGAGCCCCGGCAAGCCCCCCCCTTTAGCCCCGCCCCTTCCGTCTTTAGCCCCGCCCACTCCGCCATTGGCCCCGCCCACCCCGCCCTTGGCCCCGCCCATTCCCCCTTTAGCCACGCCCATTCCGCCTTCAGCCACGGCCTTTCCCCCTTTAGCCCTGCCCATACACGATTCTGCCTCGCCCATTCCCCTTTTAGCCTCCCCCCTACGGCCCCTAGAGCCCCGGCAAGCCCCCCCTTTGGCCCCGCCCCTTCCGGCTTTAGCCCCGCCCACTCCGCCCTTGGCCCCGCCCACCCCGCCCTTATCCCCGCCCACCCCGCCCTTGGCCCCGCCCATTCCCCCTTTAGCCACGCCCATTCCGCCTTCAGCCACGGCCTTTCCCCCTTTAGCCCTGCCCATACACGATTCTGCCTCGCCCATTCCCCTTTTAGCCTCCCCCCTACGGCCCCTAGAGCCCCGGCAAGCCCCCCCCCTTTAGCCCCGCCCCTTCCGGCTTTAGCCCCGCCCCTTCCGGCTTTAGCCCCGCCCACCCCGCCCTTGGCCCCGCCCACCCCGCCCTAGGCTCCGCCCATTCCCCCTTTAGCCACGCCCATTCCGCCTTCAGCCACGGCCTTTCCCCCTTTAGCCCTGCCCATACACGATTCTGCCTCGCCCATTCCCCTTTTAGCCTCCCCCCTACGGCCCCTAGAGCCCCGGCAAGCCCCCCCCCTTTAGCCCCGCCCCTTCCGGCTTTAGCCCCGCCCACCCCGCCCTTAGCCCCGCCCACCCCGCCCTTGGCCCCGCCCATTCCCCCTTTAGCCACGCCCATTCCGCCTTCAGCCACGGCCTTTCCCCCTTTAGCCCTGCCCATACACCATTCTGCCTCGCCCATTCCCCTTTTAGCCTCCCCCCTACGGCCCTTAGAGCCCCGGCAAGCCCCCCCCTTTAGCCCCGCCCACTCCGCCCTTAGCCCCGCCCACCCCGCCCTTGGCCCCGCCCATTCCCCCTTTAGCCGCGCCCATTCCGCCTTCAGCCAAGGCCTTTCCCCCTTTAGCCCTG
The DNA here is from genome assembly GCF_020740725.1 of Corvus hawaiiensis. Classification (NCBI taxonomy): domain Eukaryota; kingdom Metazoa; phylum Chordata; class Aves; order Passeriformes; family Corvidae; genus Corvus; species Corvus hawaiiensis. The sequence goes on along the minus strand of NW_025963287.1, from coordinate 20,448 downwards.
CCCATACACGATTCTGCCTCGCCCATTCCCCTTTTAGCCTCCCCCCTACGGCCCCTAGAGCCCCGGCAAGCCCCCCCCCTTTAGCCCCGCCCCTTCCGGCTTTAGCCCCGCCCACCCCGCCCTTGGCCCCGCCCATTCCCCCTTTAGCCACGCCCATTCCGCCTTCAGCCACGGCCTTTCCCCCTTTAGCCCTGCCCATACACGATTCTGCCTCGCCCATTCCCCTTTTAGCCTCCCCCCTACGGCCCCTAGAGCCCCGGCAAGCCCCTTCCGGCTTTAGCCCCGCCCCTTCCGGCTTTAGCCCCGCCCACTCCGCCCTTAGCCCCGCCCACCCCGCCCATTCCCCCTTTAGCCACGCCCATTCCGCCTTCAGCCACGGCCTTTCCCCCTTTAGCCCTGCCCATACACGATTCTGCCTCGCCCATTCCCCTTTTAGCCTCCCCCCTACGGCCCCTAGAGCCCCGGCAAGCCCCCCCCTTTGGCCCCGCCCCTTCCGGCTTTAGCCCCGCCCCTTCCGGCTTTAGCCCCGCCCACCCCGCCCTTGGCTCCGCCCATTCCCCCTTTAGCCACGCCCATTCCGCCTTCAGCCACGGCCTTTCCCCCTTTAGCCCTGCCCATACACGATTCTGCCTCGCCCATTCCCCTTTTAGCCTCCCCCCTACGGCCCCTAGAGCCCCGGCAAGCCCCCCCCCTTAGCCCCGCCCCTTCCGGCTTTAGCCCCGCCCCTTCCGGCTTTAGCCCCGCCCACTCCGCCCTTAGCCCCGCCCACCCCGCCCTTGGCCCCGCCCATTCCCCCTTTAGCCACGCCCATTCCGCCTTCAGCCACGGCCTTTCCCCCTTTAGCCCTGCCCATACACGATTCTGCCTCGCCCATTCCCCTTTGAGCCTCCCCCCTACGGCCCCTAGAGCCCCGGCAAGCCCCCCCCCCTTTAGCCCCGCCCCTTCCGGCTTTAGCCCCGCCCCTTCCGGCTTTAGCCCCGCCCACTCCGCCCTTAGCCCCGCCCACCCCGCCCTTGGCCCCGCCCATTCCCCCTTTAGCCACGCCCATTCCGCCTTCAGCCACGGCCTTTCCCCCTTTAGCCCTGCCCATACACGATTCTGCCTCGCCCATTCCCCTTTTAGCCTCCCCCCTACGGCCCCTAGAGCCCCGGCAAGCCCCCCCCCTTTAGCCCCGCCCCTTCCGGCTTTAGCCCCGCCCCTTCCGGCTTTAGCCCCGCCCACCCCGCCCTTATCCCCGCCCACCCCGCCCTTGGCCCCGCCCATTCCCCCTTTAGCCACGCCCATTCCGCCTTCAGCCACGGCCTTTCCCCCTTTAGCCCTGCCCATACACGATTCTGCCTCGCCCATTCCCCTTTTAGCCTCCCCCCTACGGCCCCTAGAGCCCCGGCAAGCCCCCCCCCTTTAGCCCCGCCCCTTCCGGCTTTAGCCCCGCCCCTTCCGGCTTTAGCCCCGCCCACCCCGCCCTTGGTTCCGCCCATTCCCCCTTTAGCCACGCCCATTCCGCCTTCAGCCACGGCCTTTCCCCCTTTAGCCCTGCCCATACACGATTCTGCCTCGCCCATTCCCCTTTTAGCCTCCCCCCTACGGCCCCTAGAGCCCCGGCAAGCCCCCCCCCTTTAGCCCCGCCCCTTCCGGCTTTAGCCCCGCCCACTCCGCCCTTAGCCCCGCCCACCCCGCCCATTCCCCCTTTAGCCACGCCCATTCCGCCTTCAGCCACGGCCTTTCCCCCTTTATCCCTGCCCATACACGATTCTGCCTCGCCCATTCCCCTTTTAGCCTCCCCTCTACGGCCCCTAGAGCCCCGGCAAGCCCCCCCCTTTAGCCCCGCCCCTTCCGGCTTTAGCCCCGCCCACTCCGCCATTGGCCCCGCCCACCCCGCCCTTGGACCCGCCCATTCCCCCTTTAGCCACGCCCATTCCGCCTTCAGCCACGGCCTTTCCCCCTTTAGCCCTGCCCATACACGATTCTGCCTCGCCCATTCCCCTTTTAGCCTCCCCCCTACGGCCCCTAGAGCCCCGGCAAGCCCCCCCCTTTAGCCCCGCCCCTTCCGGCTTTAGCCCCGCCCACTCCGCCCTTGGCCCCGCCCACCCCGCCCTTGGCCCCGCCCATTCCCCCTTTAGCCACGCCCATTCCGCCTTCAGCCACGGCCTTTCCCCCTTTAGCCCTGCCCATACACGATTCTGCCTCGCCCATTCCCCTTTTAGCCTCCCCCCTACGGCCCCTAGAGCCCCGGCAAGCCCCCCCCCCTTTAGCCCCGCCCCTTCCGGCTTTAGCCCCGCCCCTTCCGGCTTTAGCCCCGCCCACCCCGCCTTTGGCCCCGCCCATTCCCCCTTTAGCCACGCCCATTCCGCCTTCAGCCACGGCCTTTCCCCCTTTAGCCCTGCCCATACAGGATTCTGCCTCGCCCATTCCCCTTTTAGCCTCCCCCCTACGGCCCCTAGAGCCCCGGCAAGCCCCCCCCTTTAGCCCCGCCCCTTCCGGCTTTAGCCCCGCCCACTCCGCCCTTGGCCCCGCCCACCCCGCACTTGGCTCCGCCCATTCCCCCTTTAGCCACGCCCATTCCGCCTTCAGCCACGGCCTTTCCCCCTTTAGCCCTGCCCATACACGATTCTGCCTCGCCCATTCCCCTTTTAGCCTCCCCCCTACGGCCCCTAGAGCCCCGGCAAGCCCCCCCCCTTTAGCCCCGCCCCTTCCGGCCTTAGCCCCGCCCCTTCCGGCTTTTGCCCCGCCCACTCCGCCCTTGGCCCCGCCCACCCCGCCCTTGGCCCCGCCCATTCCCCCTTTAGCCACGCCCATTCCGCCTTCAGCCACGGCCTTTCCCCCTTTAGCCCTGCCCATACATGATTCTGCCTCGCCCATTCCCCTTTGAGCCTCCCCCCTACGGCCCCTAGAGCCCCGGCAAGCCCCCCCCCCTTTAGCCCCGCCCCTTCCGGCTTTAGCCCCGCCCCTTCCGGCTTTAGCCCCGCCCACCCCGCCCTTGGCTCCGCCCATTCCCCCTTTAGCCACGCCCATTCCGCCTTCAGCCACGGCCTTTCCCCCTTTAGCCCTGCCCATACACGATTCTGCCTCGCCCATTCCCCTTTTAGCCTCCCCCCTACGGCCCCTAGAGCCCCGGCAAGCCCCCCCCTTTAGCCCCGCCCCTTCCGGCTTTAGCCCCGCCCCTTCCGGCTTTAGCCCCGCCCACCCCGCCCTTAGCCCCGCCCACCCCGCCCTTGGCCCCGCCCATTCCCCCTTTAGCCACGCCCATTCCGCCTTCAGCCACGGCCTTTCCCCCTTTAGCCCTGCCCATACACGATTCTGCCTCCCCCATTCCCCTTTTAGCCTCCCCCCTACGGCCCCTAGAGCCCCGGCAAGCCCCCCCCTTTAGCCCCGCCCCTTCCGGCTTTAGCCCCGCCCCTTCCGGCTTTAGCCCCGCCCACTCCGCCCTTGGCCCCGCCCACCCCGCCCTTGGCCCCGCCCATTCCCCCTTTAGCCACGCCCATTCCGCCTTCAGCCACGGCCTTTCCCCCTTTAGCCCTGCCCATACACGATTCTGTCTCGCCCATTCCCCTTTTAGCCTCCCCCCTACGGCCCCTAGAGCCCCGGCAAGCCCCCCCCTTTAGCCCCGCCCCTTCCGGCTTTAGCCCCGCCCCTTCCGGCTTTAGCCCCGCCCACTCCGCCCTTGGCCCCGCCCACCCCGCCCTTGGACCCGCCCATTCCCCCTTTAGCCACGCCCATTCCGCCTTCAGCCACGGCCTTTCCCCCTTTAGCCCTGCCCATACACGATTCTGCCTCGCCCATTCCCCTTTTAGCCTCCCCCCTACGGCCCCTAGAGCCCCGGCAAGCCCCCCCCTTTAGCCCCGCCCCTTCCGGCTTTAGCCCCGCCCATTCCGCCATTGGCCCCGCCCACCCCGCCCTTGGACCCGCCCATTCCCCCTTTAGCCACGCCCATTCCGCCTTCAGCCACGGCCTTTCCCCCTTTAGCCCTGCCCATACACGATTCTGCCTCGCCCATTCCCCTTTTAGCCTCCCCCCTACGGCCCCTAGAGCCCCGGCAAGCCCCCCCTTTGGCCCCGCCCCTTCCGGCTTTAGCCCCGCCCACTCCGCCCTTGGCCCCGCCCACCCCGCCCTTGGCCCCGCCCATTCCCCCTTTAGCCACGCCCATTCCGCCTTCAGCCACGGCCTTTCCCCCTTTAGCCCTGCCCATACACGATTCTGCCTCGCCCATTCCCCTTTTAGCCTCCCCCCTACGGCCCCTAGAGCCCCGGCAAGCCCCCCCCCTTTAGCCCCGCCCCTTCCGGCTTTAGCCCCGCCCCTTCCGGCTTTAGCCCCGCCCACTCCGCCCTTAGCCCCGCCCACCCCGCCTTTGGCCCCGCCCATTCCCCCTTTAGCCACGCCCATTCCGCCTTCAGCCACGGCCTTTCCCCCTTTAGCCCTGCACATACACGATTCTGCCTCGCCCATTCCCCTTTTAGCCTCCCCCCTATGGCCCCTAGAGCCCCGGCAGGCCCCCCTTTAGCCCCGCCCCTTCCGGCTTTAGCCCCGCCCCTTCCGGCTTTAGCCCCGCCCACCCCGCCCTTAGCCCCGCCCACCCCGCCCTTGGCCCCGCCCATTCCCCCTTTAGCCACGCCCATTCCGCCTTCAGCCACGGCCTTTCCCCCTTTAGCCCTGCCCATACACCATTCTGCCTCGCCCATTCCCCTTTCAGCCTCCCCCCTACGGCCCCTAGAGCCCCGGCAAGCCCCCCCCCTTTAGCCCCGCCCCTTCCGGCTTTAGCCCCGCCCACTCCGCCCTTAGCCCCGCCCACCCCGCCCTTGGCCCCGCCCATTCCCCCTTTAGCCACGCCCATTCCGCCTTCAGCCACGGCCTTTCCCCCTTTAGCCCTGCCCATACACGATTCTGCCTCGCCCATTCCCCTTTTAGCCTCCCCCCTACGGCCCGTAGAGCCCCGGCAAGCCCCCCCTTTAGCCCCGCCCCTTCCGGCTTTAGCCCCGCCCCTTCCGCCTTTAGCCCCGCCCACTCCGCCCTTAGCCCCGCCCACCCCGCCCTTGGCCCCGCCCATTCCCCCTTTAGCCACGCCCATTCCGCCTTCAGCCACGGCCTTTCCCCCTTTAGCCCTGCCCATACACGATTCTGCCTCGCCCATTCCCCTTTTAGCCTCTCCCCTACGGCCCCTAGAGCCCCGGCAAGCCCCCCCCTTTAGCCCCGCCCCTTCCGGCTTTAGCCCCGCCCACTCCGCCCTTAGCCCCGCCCACCCCGCCCTTGGCCCCGCCCATTCCCCCTTTAGCCACGCCCATTCCGCCTTCAGCCACGGCCTTTCCCCCTTTAGCCCTGCCCATACACGATTCTGCCTCGCCCATTCCCCTTTTAGCCTCCCCCCTACGGCCCCTAGAGCCCCGGCAAGCCCCCCCCTTAGCCCCGCCCCTTCCGGCTTTAGCCCCGCCCCTTCCGGCTTTAGCCCCGCCCACTCCGCCCTTAGCCCCGCCCACCCCGCCCTTGGCCCCGCCCATTCCCCCTTTAGCCACGCCCATTCCGCCTTCAGCCACGGCCTTTCCCCCTTTAGCCCTGCCCATACACGATTCTGCCTCGCCCATTCCCCTTTTAGCCTCCCCCCTACGGCCCCTAGAGCCCCGGCAAGCCCCCCCCCCCTTAGCCCCGCCCCTTCCGGCTTTAGCCCCGCCCCTTCCGGCTTTAGCCCCGCCCACTCCGCCCTTAGCCCCGCCCACCCCGCCCATTCCCTCTTTAGCCACGCCCATTCCGCCTTCAGCCACGGCCTTTCCCCCTTTAGCCCTGCCCATACACCATTCTGCCTCGCCCATTCCCCTTTGAGCCTCCCCCCTACGGCCCCTAGAGCCCCGGCAAGCCCCCCCCCCTTTAGCCCCGCCCCTTCCGGCTTTAGCCCCGCCCCTTCCGGCTTTAGCCCCGCCCACCCCGCCCTTGGCTCCGCCCATTCCCCCTTTAGCCACGCCCATTCCGCCTTCAGCCACGGCCTTTCCCCCTTTAGCCCTGCCCATACACGATTCTGCCTCGCCCATTCCCCTTTTAGCCTCCCCCCTACGGCCCCTAGAGCCCCGGCAAGCCCCCCCCCCCTTAGCCCCGCCCCTTCCGGCTTTAGCCCCGCCCCTTCCGGCTTTAGCCCCGCCCACCCCGCCCTTAGCCCCGCCCACCCCGCCCTTGGCCCCGCCCATTCCCCCTTTAGCCACGCCCATTCCGCCTTCAGCCACGGCCTTTCCCCCTTTAGCCCTGCCCATACACGATTCTGTCTCGCCCATTCCCCTTTTAGCCTCCCCCCTACGGCCCCTAGAGCCCCGGCAGGCCCCCCCCTTTAGCCCCGCCCCTTCCGGCTTTAGCCCCGCCCCTTCCGGCTTTAGCCCCGCCCACTCCGCCCTTAGCCCCGCCCACCCCGCCCTTGGCCCCGCCCATTCCCCCTTTAGCCACGCCCATTCCGCCTTCAGCCACGGCCTTTCCCCCTTTAGCCCTGCCCATACACGATTCTGCCTCGCCCATTCCCCTTTTAGCCTCCCCCCTACGGCCCCTAGAGCCCCGGCAAGCCCCGCCCCTTTAGCCCCGCCCCTTCCGGCTTTAGCCCCGCCCACTCCGCCATTGGCCCCGCCCACCCCGCCCTTGGCCCCGCCCATTCCCCCTTTAGCCACGCCCATTCCGCCTTCAGCCACGGCCTTTCCCCCTTTAGCCCTGCCCATACACGATTCTGCCTCGCCCATTCCCCTTTTAGCCTCCCCCCTACGGCCCCTAGAGCCCCGGCAAGCCCCCCCCTTTAGCCCCGCCCCTTCCGTCTTTAGCCCCGCCCACTCCGCCATTGGCCCCGCCCACCCCGCCCTTGGCCCCGCCCATTCCCCCTTTAGCCACGCCCATTCCGCCTTCAGCCACGGCCTTTCCCCCTTTAGCCCTGCCCATACACGATTCTGCCTCGCCCATTCCCCTTTTAGCCTCCCCCCTACGGCCCCTAGAGCCCCGGCAAGCCCCCCCTTTGGCCCCGCCCCTTCCGGCTTTAGCCCCGCCCACTCCGCCCTTGGCCCCGCCCACCCCGCCCTTATCCCCGCCCACCCCGCCCTTGGCCCCGCCCATTCCCCCTTTAGCCACGCCCATTCCGCCTTCAGCCACGGCCTTTCCCCCTTTAGCCCTGCCCATACACGATTCTGCCTCGCCCATTCCCCTTTTAGCCTCCCCCCTACGGCCCCTAGAGCCCCGGCAAGCCCCCCCCCTTTAGCCCCGCCCCTTCCGGCTTTAGCCCCGCCCCTTCCGGCTTTAGCCCCGCCCACCCCGCCCTTGGCCCCGCCCACCCCGCCCTAGGCTCCGCCCATTCCCCCTTTAGCCACGCCCATTCCGCCTTCAGCCACGGCCTTTCCCCCTTTAGCCCTGCCCATACACGATTCTGCCTCGCCCATTCCCCTTTTAGCCTCCCCCCTACGGCCCCTAGAGCCCCGGCAAGCCCCCCCCCTTTAGCCCCGCCCCTTCCGGCTTTAGCCCCGCCCACCCCGCCCTTAGCCCCGCCCACCCCGCCCTTGGCCCCGCCCATTCCCCCTTTAGCCACGCCCATTCCGCCTTCAGCCACGGCCTTTCCCCCTTTAGCCCTGCCCATACACCATTCTGCCTCGCCCATTCCCCTTTTAGCCTCCCCCCTACGGCCCTTAGAGCCCCGGCAAGCCCCCCCCTTTAGCCCCGCCCACTCCGCCCTTAGCCCCGCCCACCCCGCCCTTGGCCCCGCCCATTCCCCCTTTAGCCGCGCCCATTCCGCCTTCAGCCAAGGCCTTTCCCCCTTTAGCCCTGCCCATACACGATTCTGCCTCGCCCATTCCCCTTTTAGCCTCCCCCCTACGGCCCCTAGAGCCCCGGCAAGCCCCCCCCCTTTAGCCCCGCCCCTTCCGGCTTTAGCCCCGCCCACCCCGCCCTTGGCCCCGCCCATTCCCCCTTTAGCCACGCCCATTCCGCCTTCAGCCACGGCCTTTCCCCCTTTAGCCCTGCCCATACACGATTCTGCCTCGCCCATTCCCCTTTTAGCCTCCCCCCTACGGCCCCTAGAGCCCCGGCAAGCCCCTTCCGGCTTTAGCCCCGCCCCTTCCGGCTTTAGCCCCGCCCACTCCGCCCTTAGCCCCGCCCACCCCGCCCATTCCCCCTTTAGCCACGCCCATTCCGCCTTCAGCCACGGCCTTTCCCCCTTTAGCCCTGCCCATACACGATTCTGCCTCGCCCATTCCCCTTTTAGCCTCCCCCCTACGGCCCCTAGAGCCCCGGCAAGCCCCCCCCTTTGGCCCCGCCCCTTCCGGCTTTAGCCCCGCCCCTTCCGGCTTTAGCCCCGCCCACCCCGCCCTTGGCTCCGCCCATTCCCCCTTTAGCCACGCCCATTCCGCCTTCAGCCACGGCCTTTCCCCCTTTAGCCCTGCCCATACACGATTCTGCCTCGCCCATTCCCCTTTTAGCCTCCCCCCTACGGCCCCTAGAGCCCCGGCAAGCCCCCCCCCCTTAGCCCCGCCCCTTCCGGCTTTAGCCCCGCCCCTTCCGGCTTTAGCCCCGCCCACTCCGCCCTTAGCCCCGCCCACCCCGCCCTTGGCCCCGCCCATTCCCCCTTTAGCCACGCCCATTCCGCCTTCAGCCACGGCCTTTCCCCCTTTAGCCCTGCCCATACACGATTCTGCCTCGCCCATTCCCCTTTGAGCCTCCCCCCTACGGCCCCTAGAGCCCCGGCAAGCCCCCCCCCCTTTAGCCCCGCCCCTTCCGGCTTTAGCCCCGCCCCTTCCGGCTTTAGCCCCGCCCACTCCGCCCTTAGCCCCGCCCACCCCGCCCTTGGCCCCGCCCATTCCCCCTTTAGCCACGCCCATTCCGCCTTCAGCCACGGCCTTTCCCCCTTTAGCCCTGCCCATACACGATTCTGCCTCGCCCATTCCCCTTTTAGCCTCCCCCCTACGGCCCCTAGAGCCCCGGCAAGCCCCCCCCCTTTAGCCCCGCCCCTTCCGGCTTTAGCCCCGCCCCTTCCGGCTTTAGCCCCGCCCACCCCGCCCTTATCCCCGCCCACCCCGCCCTTGGCCCCGCCCATTCCCCCTTTAGCCACGCCCATTCCGCCTTCAGCCACGGCCTTTCCCCCTTTAGCCCTGCCCATACACGATTCTGCCTCGCCCATTCCCCTTTTAGCCTCCCCCCTACGGCCCCTAGAGCCCCGGCAAGCCCCCCCCCTTTAGCCCCGCCCCTTTCGGCTTTAGCCCCGCCCCTTCCGGCTTTAGCCCCGCCCACCCCGCCCTTGGTTCCGCCCATTCCCCCTTTAGCCACGCCCATTCCGCCTTCAGCCACGGCCTTTCCCCCTTTAGCCCTGCCCATACACGATTCTGCCTCGCCCATTCCCCTTTTAGCCTCCCCCCTACGGCCCCTAGAGCCCCGGCAAGCCCCCCCCCTTTAGCCCCGCCCCTTCCGGCTTTAGCCCCGCCCACTCCGCCCTTAGCCCCGCCCACCCCGCCCATTCCCCCTTTAGCCACGCCCATTCCGCCTTCAGCCACGGCCTTTCCCCCTTTATCCCTGCCCATACACGATTCTGCCTCGCCCATTCCCCTTTTAGCCTCCCCTCTACGGCCCCTAGAGCCCCGGCAAGCCCCCCCCTTTAGCCCCGCCCCTTCCGGCTTTAGCCCCGCCCACTCCGCCATTGGCCCCGCCCACCCCGCCCTTGGACCCGCCCATTCCCCCTTTAGCCACGCCCATTCCGCCTTCAGCCACGGCCTTTCCCCCTTTAGCCCTGCCCATACACGATTCTGCCTCGCCCATTCCCCTTTTAGCCTCCCCCCTACGGCCCCTAGAGCCCCGGCAAGCCCCCCCCTTTAGCCCCGCCCCTTCCGGCTTTAGCCCCGCCCACTCCGCCCTTGGCCCCGCCCACCCCGCCCTTGGCCCCGCCCATTCCCCCTTTAGCCACGCCCATTCCGCCTTCAGCCACGGCCTTTCCCCCTTTAGCCCTGCCCATACACGATTCTGCCTCGCCCATTCCCCTTTTAGCCTCCCCCCTACGGCCCCTAGAGCCCCGGCAAGCCCCCCCCCCCTTTAGCCCCGCCCCTTCCGGCTTTAGCCCCGCCCCTTCCGGCTTTAGCCCCGCCCACTCCGCCCTTGGCCCCGCCCACCCCGCCTTTGGCCCCGCCCATTCCCCCTTTAGCCACGCCCATTCCGCCTTCAGCCACGGCCTTTCCCCCTTTAGCCCTGCCCATACACGATTCTGCCTCGCCCATTCCCCTTTTAGCCTCCCCCCTACGGCCCCTAGAGCCCCGGCAAGCCCCCCCCTTTAGCCCCGCCCCTTCCGGCTTTAGCCCCGCCCACTCCGCCCTTGGCCCCGCCCACCCCGCACTTGGCTCCGCCCATTCCCCCTTTAGCCACGCCCATTCCGCCTTCAGCCACGGCCTTTCCCCCTTTAGCCCTGCCCATACACGATTCTGCCTCGCCCATTCCCCTTTTAGCCTCCCCCCTACGGCCCCTAGAGCCCCGGCAAGCCCCCCCCCTTTAGCCCCGCCCCTTCCGGCTTTAGCCCCGCCCACTCCGCCCTTGGCCCCGCCCAACCCGCCCTTGGCCCCGCCCATTCCCCCTTTAGCCACGCCCATTCCGCCTTCAGCCACGGCCTTTCCCCCTTTAGCCCGGCCCATACACGATTCTGCCTCGCCCATTCCCCTTTTAGCCTCCCCCCTACGGCCCCTAGAGCCCCGGCAAGCCCCCCCCTTTAGCCCCGCCCCTTCCGGCTTTAGCCCCGCCCACTCCGCCCTTAGCCCCGCCCACCCCGCCCATTCCCCCTTTAGCCACGCCCATTCCGCCTTCAGCCACGGCCTTTCCCCCTTTAGCCCGGCCCATACACGATTCTGCCTCGCCCATTCCCCTTTTAGCCTCCCCCCTACGGCCCCTAGAGCCCCGGCAAGCCCCCCCCTTTAGCCCCGCCCCTTCCGGCTTTAGCCCCGCCCACTCCGCCCTTAGCCCCGCCCACCCCGCCCATTCCCCCTTTAGCCACGCCCATTCCGCCTTCAGCCACGGCCTTTCCCCCTTTATCCCTGCCCATACACGATTCTGCCTCGCCCATTCCCCTTTTAGCCTCCCCCCTACGGCCCCTAGAGCCCCGGCAAGCCCCCCCCTTTAGCCCCGCCCCTTCCGGCTTTAGCCCCGCCCCTTCCGGCTTTAGCCCCGCCCACCCCGCCCTTGGCTCCGCCCATTCCCCCTTTAGCCACGCCCATTCCGCCTTCAGCCACGGCCTTTCCCCCTTTAGCCCTGCCCATACACGATTCTGCCTCGCCCATTCCCCTTTTAGCCTCCCCCCTACGGCCCCTAGAGCCCCGGCAAGCCCCCCCCTTTAGCCCCGCCCCTTCCGGCTTTAGCCCCGCCCCTTCCGGCTTTAGCCCCGCGCACCCCGCCCTTAGCCCCGCCCACCCCGCCCTTGGCCCCGCCCATTCCCCCTTTAGCCACGCCCATTCCGCCTACAGCCACGGCCTTTCCCCCTTTAGCCCTGCCCATACACGATTCTGCCTCGCCCATTCCCCTTTTAGCCTCCCCCCTACGGCCCCTAGAGCCACGGCAGGCCCCCCCCCTTTAGCCCCGCCCCTTCCGGCTTTAGCCCCGCCCACTCCGCCCTTGGCCCCGCCCACCCCGCCCTTGGCCCCGCCCATTCCCCCTTTAGCCACGCCCATTCCGCCTTCAGCCACGGCCTTTCCCCCTTTAGCCCTGCCCATACACGATTCTGCCTCGCCCATTCCCCTTTTAGCCTCCCCCCTACGGCCCCTAGAGCCCCGGCAAGCCCCCCCCCTTTAGCCCCGCCCCTTCCGGCCTTAGCCCCGCCCCTTCCGGCTTTTGCCCCGCCCACTCCGCCCTTGGCCCCGCCCACCCCGCCCTTGGCCCCGCCCATTCCCCCTTTAGCCACGCCCATTCCGCCTTCAGCCACGGCCTTTCCCCCTTTAGCCCTGCCCATACATGATTCTGCCTCGCCCATTCCCCTTTGAGCCTCCCCCCTACGGCCCCTAGAGCCCCGGCAGGCCCCCCCCCCTTAGCCCCGCCCCTTCCGGCTTTAGCCCCGCCCCTTCCGGCTTTAGCTCCGCCCACCCCGCCCTTGGCCCCGCCCATTCCCCCTTTAGCCACGCCCATTCCGCCTTCAGCCACGGCCTTTCCCCCTTTAGCCCTGCCCATACATGATTCTGCCTCGCCCATTCCCCTTTGAGCCTCCCCCCTACGGCCCCTAGAGCCCCGGCAAGCCCCCCCCCCTTTAGCCCCGCCCCTTCCGGCTTTAGCCCCGCCCCTTCCGGCTTTAGCCCCGCCCACCCCGCCCTTGGCCCCGCCCATTCCCCCTTTAGCCACGCCCATTCCGCCTTCAGCCACGGCCTTTCCCCCTTTAGCCCTGCCCATACACGATTCTGCCTCGCCCATTCCCCTTTTAGCCTCCCCCCTACGGCCCCTAGAGCCCCGGCAAGCCCCCCCCCCTTTAGCCCCGCCCCTTCCGGCTTTAGCCCCGCCCCTTCCGGCTTTAGCCCCGCCCACCCCGCCCTTAGCCCCGCCCACCCCGCCCTTGGCCCCGCCCATTCCCCCTTTAGCCACGCCCATTCCGCCTTCAGCCACGGCCTTTCCCCCTTTAGCCCTGCCCATACACGATTCTGCCTCCCCCATTCCCCTTTTAGCCTCCCCCCTACGGCCCCTAGAGCCCCGGCAAGCCCCCCCCTTTAGCCCCGCCCCTTCCGGCTTTAGCCCCGCCCACTCCGCCCTTGGCCCCGCCCACCCCGCCCTTGGCCCCGCCCATTCCCCCTTTAGCCACGCCCATTCCGCCTTCAGCCACGGCCTTTCCCCCTTTAGCCCTGCCCATACACGATTCTGTCTCGCCCATTCCCCTTTTAGCCTCCCCCCTACGGCCCCTAGAGCCCCGGCAAGCCCCCCCCTTTAGCCCCGCCCCTTCCGGCTTTAGCCCCGCCCCTTCCGGCTTTAGCCCCGCCCACTCCGCCCTTGGCCCCGCCCACCCCGCCCTTGGACCCGCCCATTCCCCCTTTAGCCACGCCCATTCCGCCTTCAGCCACGGCCTTTCCCCCTTTAGCCCTGCCCATACACGATTCTGCCTCGCCCATTCCCCTTTTAGCCTCCCCCCTACGGCCCCTAGAGCCCCGGCAAGCCCCCCCCTTTAGCCCCGCCCCTTCCGGCTTTAGCCCCGCCCATTCCGCCATTGGCCCCGCCCACCCCGCCCTTGGACCCGCCCATTCCCCCTTTAGCCACGCCCATTCCGCCTTCAGCCACGGCCTTTCCCCCTTTAGCCCTGCCCATACACGATTCTGCCTCGCCCATTCCCCTTTTAGCCTCCCCCCTACGGCCCCTAGAGCCCCGGCAAGCCCCCCCTTTGGCCCCGCCCCTTCCGGCTTTAGCCCCGCCCACTCCGCCCTTGGCCCCGCCCACCCCGCCCTTGGCCCCGCCCATTCCCCCTTTAGCCACGCCCATTCCGCCTTCAGCCACGGCCTTTCCCCCTTTAGCCCTGCCCATACACGATTCTGCCTCGCCCATTCCCCTTTTAGCCTCCCCCCTACGGCCCCTAGAGCCCCGGCAAGCCCCCCCCCCTTTAGCCCCGCCCCTTCCGGCTTTAGCCCCGCCCCTTCCGGCTTTAGCCCCGCCCACTCCGCCCTTAGCCCCGCCCACCCCGCCTTTGGCCCCGCCCATTCCCCCTTTAGCCACGCCCATTCCGCCTTCAGCCACGGCCTTTCCCCCTTTAGCCCTGCACATACACGATTCTGCCTCGCCCATTCCCCTTTTAGCCTCCCCCCTATGGCCCCTAGAGCCCCGGCAGGCCCCCCCTTTAGCCCCGCCCCTTCCGGCTTTAGCCCCGCCCCTTCCGGCTTTAGCCCCGCCCACTCCGCCCTTAGCCCCGCCCACCCCGCCCTTGGCCCCGCCCATTCCCCCTTTAGCCACGCCCATTCCGCCTTCAGCCACGGCCTTTCCCCCTTTAGCCCTGCCCATACACGATTCTGCCTCGCCCATTCCCCTTTTAGCCTCCCCCCTACGGCCCCTAGAGCCCCGGCAAGCCCCCCCCTTTAGCCCCGCCCCTTCCGGCTTTAGCCCCGCCCACTCCGCCCTTGGCCCCGCCCACCCCGCTCTTGGCTCCGCCCATTCCCCCTTTAGCCACGCCCATTCCGCCTTCAGCCACGGCCTTTCCCCCTTTAGCCCTGCCCATACACGATTCTGCCTCGCCCATTCCCCTTTTAGCCTCCCCCCTACGGCCCCTAGAGCCCCGGCAAGCCCCCCCCCTTTAGCCCCGCCCCTTCCGGCTTTAGCCCCGCCCACTCCGCCCTTTAGCCCCGCCCAACCCGCCCTTGGCCCCGCCCATTCCCCCTTTAGCCACGCCCATTCCGCCTTCAGCCACGGCCTTTCCCCCTTTAGCCCTGCCCATACACGATTCTGCCTCGCCCATTCCCCTTTTAGCCTCCCCCCTACGGCCCCTAGAGCCCCGGCAAGCCCCCCCCTTTAGCCCCGCCCCTTCCGGCTTTAGCCCGCCCACTCCGCCCTTAGCCCCGCCCACCCCGCCCATTCCCCCTTTAGCCACGCCCATTCCGCCTTCAGCCACGGCCTTTCCCCCTTTATCCCTGCCCATACACGATTCTGCCTCGCCCATTCCCCTTTTAGCCTCCCCCCTACGGCCCCTAGAGCCCCGGCAAGCCCCCCCCCTTTAGCCCCGCCCCTTCCGGCTTTAGCCCCGCCCCTTCCGGCTTTAGCCCCGCCCACTCCGCCCTTGGCTCCGCCCATTCCCCCTTTAGCCACGCCCATTCCGCCTTCAGCCACGGCCTTTCCCCCTTTAGCCCTGCCCATACACGATTCTGCCTCGCCCATTCCCCTTTTAGCCTCCCCCCTACGGCCCCTAGAGCCCCGGCAAGCCCCCCCCCTTTAGCCCCGCCCCTTCCGGCTTTAGCCCCGCCCCTTCCGGCTTTAGCCCCGCCCACTCCGCCCTTAGCCCCGCCCACCCCGCCCTTGGCCCCGCCCATTCCCCCTTTAGCCACGCCCATTCCGCCTTCAGCCACGGCCTTTCCCCCTTTAGCCCTGCCCATACACGATTCTGTCTCGCCCATTCCCCTTTTAGCCTCCCCCCTACGGCCCCTAGAGCCCCGGCAAGCCCCCCCCCTTTAGCCCCGCCCCTTCCGGCTTTAGCCCCGCCCCTTCCGGCTTTAGCCCCGCCCACTCCGCCCTTAGCCCCGCCCACCCCGCCCTTGGCCCCGCCCATTCCCCCTTTAGCCACGCCCATTCCGCCTTCAGCCACGGCCTTTCCCCCTTTAGCCCTGCCCATACACGATTCTGCCTCGCCCATTCCCCTTTTAGCCTCCCCCCTACGGCCCCTAGAGCCCCGGCAAGCCCCCCCCCCTTTAGCCCCGCCCCTTCCGGCTTTAGCCCCGCCCCTTCCGGCTTTAGCCCCGCCCACCCCGCCCTTTGTTCCGCCCATTCCCCCTTTAGCCACGCCCATTCCGCCTTCAGCCACGGCCTTTCCCCCTTTAGCCCTGCCCATACACGATTCTGCCTCGCCCATTCCCCTTTTAGCCTCCCCCCTACGGCCCCTAGAGCCCCGGCAAGCCCCGCCCCTTTAGCCCCGCCCCTTCCGGCTTTAGCCCCGCCCACTCCGCCCTGAGCCCCGCCCACCCCGCCCATTCCCCCTTTAGCCACGCCCATTCCGCCTTCAGCCACGGCCTTTCCCCCTTTATCCCTGCCCATACACGATTCTGCCTCGCCCATTCCCCTTTTAGCCTCCCCCCTACGGCCCCTAGAGCCCCGGCAAGCCCCCCCCTTTAGCCCCGCCCCTTCCGGCTTTAGCCCCGCCCACTCCGCCCTTGGCCCCGCCCACCCCGCCCTTGGCCCCGCCCATTCCCCCTTTAGCCACGCCCATTCCGCCTTCAGCCACGGCCTTTCCCCCTTTAGCCCTGCCCATACACGATTCTGCCTCGCCCATTCCCCTTTGAGCCTCCCCCCTACGGCCCGTAGAGCCCCGGCAAGCCCCCCCCCCCTTTAGCCCCGCCCCTTCCGGCTTTAGCCCCGCCCACCCCGCCCTTAGCCCCGCCCACCCCGCCCTTGGCCCCGCCCATTCCCCCTTTAGCCACGCCCATTCCGCCTTCAGCCACGGCCTTTCCCCCTTTAGCCCTGCCCATACACGATTCTGCCTCGCCCATTCCCCTTTTAGCCTCCCCCCTACGGCCCCTAGAGCCCCGGCAAGCCCCCCCCTTTAGCCCCGCCCCTTCCGGCTTTAGCCCCGCCCCTTCCGGCTTTAGCCCCGCCCACTCCGCTTTTAGCCCCGCCCACCCCGCCCTTGGCCCCGCCCATTCCCCCTTTAGCCACGCCCATTCCGCCTTCAGCCACGGCCTTTCCCCCTTTAGCCCTGCCCATACACGAGTCTGCCTCGCCCATTCCCCTTTTAGCCTCCCCCCTACGGCCCCTAGAGCCCCGGCAAGCCCCCCCCTTTAGCCCCGCCCCTTCCGGCTTTAGCCCCGCCCCTTCCGGCTTTAGCCCCGCCCACTCCGCTTTTAGCCCCGCCCACCCCGCCCTTGGCCCCGCCCATTCCCCCTTTAGCCACGCCCATTCCGCCTTCAGCCACGGCCTTTCCCCCTTTAGCCCTGCCCATACACGAGTCTGCCTCGCCCATTCCCCTTTTAGCCTCCCCCCTACGGCCCCTAGAGCCCCGGCAAGCCCCCCCCCCTTTAGCCCCGCCCCTTCCGGCTTTAGCCCCGCCCCTTCCGGCTTTAGCCCCGCCCACTCCGCCCTTAGCCCCGCCCACCCCGCCCTTGGCCCCGCCCATTCCCCCTTTAGCCACGCCCATTCCGCCTTCAGCCACGGCCTTTCCCCCTTTAGCCCTGCCCATACACGATTCTGCCTCGCCCATTCCCCTTTTAGCCTCCCCCCTATGGCCCCTAGCGCCCCGGCAAGCCCCCCCCCCCTTAGCCCCGCCCCTTCCGGCTTTAGCCCCGCCCCTTCCGGCTTTAGCCCCGCCCACTCCGCCCTTAGCCCCGCCCACCCCGCCCTTGGCCCCGCCCATTCCCCCTTTAGCCACGCCCATTCCGCCTTCAGCCACGGCCTTTCCCCCTTTAGCCCTGCCCATACACGATTCTGCCTCGCCCATTCCCCTTTTAGCCTCCCCCCTACGGCCCCTAGAGCCCCGGCAGGCCCCCCCCCTTTAGCCCCGCCCCTTCCGGCTTTAGCCCCGCCCACTCCGCCCTTAGCCCCGCCCACCCCGCCCTTGGCCCCGCCCATTCCCCCTTTAGCCACGCCCATTCCGCCTTCAGCCACGGCCTTTCCCCCTTTAGCCCTGCCCATACACGATTCTGCCTCGCCCATTCCCCTTTTAGCCTCCCCCCTACGGCCCCTAGAGCCCCGGCAGGCCCCCCCCCCCTTTAGCCCCGCCCCTTCCGGCTTTAGCCCCGCCCCTTCCGGCTTTAGCCCCGCCCACCCCGCCCTTGGCCCCGCCCAACCCGCCCTTGGCCCCGCCCATTCCCCCTTTAGCCACGCCCATTCCGCCTTCAGCCACGGCCTTTCCCCCTTTAGCCCTGCCCATACACGATTCTGCCTCGCCCATTCCCCTTTTAGCCTCCCCCCTACGGCCCCTAGAGCCCCGGCAAGCCCCCCCTTTGGCCCCGCCCCTTGCGGCTTTAGCCCCGCCCACTCCGCCATTGGCCCCGCCCACCCCGCCCTTGGCCCCGCCCATTCCCCCTTTAGCCACGCCCATTCCGCCTTCAGCCACGGCCTTTCCCCCTTTAGCCCTGCCCATACACGATTCTGCCTCGCCCATTCCCCTTTTAGCCTCCCCCCTACGGCCCCTAGAGCCCCGGCAAGCCCCCCCTTTAGCCCCGCCCCTTCCGGCTTTAGCCCCGCCCACTCCGCCCTTAGCCCCGCCCACCCCGCCCTTGGCTCCGCCCATTCCCCCTTTAGCCACGCCCATTCCGCCTTCAGCCACGGCCTTTCCCCCTTTAGCCCTGCCCATACACGATTCTGCCTCGCCCATTCCCCTTTTAGCCTCCCCCCTACGGCCCCTAGAGCCCCGGCAAGCCCCCCCTTTAGCCCCGCCCCTTCCGGCTTTAGCCCCGCCCACTCCGCCCTTAGCCCCGCCCACCCCGCCCTTGGCCCCGCCCATTCCCCCTTTAGCCACGCCCATTCCGCCTTCAGCCACGGCCTTTCCCCCTTTAGCCCTGCCCATACACGATTCTGCCTCGCCCATTCCCCTTTTAGCCTCCCCCCTACGGCCCCTAGAGCCCCGGCAAGCCCCCCCCCCTTAGCCCCGCCCCTTCCGGCTTTAGCCCCGCCCCTTCCGGCTTTAGCCCCGCCCACTCCGCCCTTAGCCCCGCCCACCCCGCCCTTGGCCCCGCCCATTTTCCCTTTAGCCACGCCCATTCCGCCTTCAGCCACGGCCTTTCCCCCTTTAGCCCTGCCCATACACGATTCTGCCTCGCCCATTCCCCTTTTAGCCTCCCCCCTACGGCCCCTAGAGCCCCGGCAAGCCCCCCCCCCTTAGCCCCGCCCCTTCCGGCTTTAGCCCCGCCCCTTCCGGCTTTAGCCCCGCCCACTCCGCCCTTAGCCCCGCCCACCCCGCCCATTCCCCCTTTAGCCACGCCCATTCCGCCTTCAGCCACGGCCTTTCCCCCTTTAGCCCTGCCCATACACGATTCTGCCTCGCCCATTCCCCTTTTAGCCTCCCCCCTACGGCCCCTAGAGCCCCGGCAAGCCCCCCGTCCCCTTTAGCCCCGCCCCTTCCGGCTTTAGCCCCGCCCACTCCGCCCTTAGCCCCGCCCACCCCGCCCTTGGCCCCGCCCATTCCCCCTTTAGCCACGCCCATTCCCCCTTCAGCCACGGCCTTTCCCCCTTTAGCCCTGCCCATACACGATTCTGCCTCGCCCATTCCCCTTTTAGCCTCCCCCCTACGGCCCGTAGAGCCCCGGCAAGCCCCCCCTTTAGCCCCGCCCCTCCCGGCTTTAGCCCCGCCCCTTCCGCCTTTAGCCCCGCCCACTCCGCCCTTAGCCCCGCCCACCCCGCCCTTGGCCCCGCCCATTCCCCCTTTAGCCACGCCCATTCCGCCTTCAGCCACGGCCTTTCCCCCTTTAGCCCTGCCCATACACGATTCTGCCTCGCCCATTCCCCTTTTAGCCTCCCCCCTACGGCCCCTAGAGCCCCGGCAAGCCCCCCCCTTTAGCCCCGCCCCTTCCGGCTTTAGCCCCGCCCACTCCGCCATTAGCCCCGCCCACCCCGCCCTTGGCCCCGCCCATTCCGCCTTTAGCCACGCCCATTCCGCCTACAGCCACGGCCTTTCCCCCTTTAGCCCTGCCCATACACGATTCTGCCTCGCCCATTCCCCTTTTAGCCTCCCCCCTACGGCCCCTAGAGCCCCGGCAAGCCCCCCCCTTTAGCCCCGCCCCTTCCGGCTTTAGCCCCGCCCACTCCGCCCTTAGCCCCGCCCACTCCGCCCTTAGCCCCGCCCACCCCGCCCTTGGCCCCGCCCATTCCCCCTTTAGCCACGCCCATTCCGCCTTCAGCCACGGCCTTTCCCCCTTTAGCCCTGCCCATACACCATTCTGCCTCGCCCATTCCCCTTTCAGCCTCCCCCCTACGGCCCCTAGAGCCCCGGCAAGCCCCCCCCCTTTAGCCCCGCCCCTTCCGGCTTTAGCCCCGCCCACTCCGCCCTTAGCCCCGCCCACCCCGCCCTTGGCCCCGCCCATTCCCCCTTTAGCCACGCCCATTCCGCCTTCAGCCACGGCCTTTCCCCCTTTAGCCCTGCCCATACACGATTCTGCCTCGCCCATTCCCCTTTTAGCCTCCCCCCTACGGCCCGTAGAGCCCCGCCAAGCCCCCCCTTTAGCCCCGCCCCTTCCGGATTTAGCCCCGCCCCTTCCGGCTTTAGCCCCGCCCCTTCCGGTTTTAGCCCCGCCCACCCCGCACTTGGCCCCGCCCATTCCCCCTTTAGCCACGCCCATTCCGCCTTCAGCCACGGCCTTTCCCCCTTTAGCCCTGCCCATACACCATTCTGCCTCGCCCATTCCCCTTTTAGCCTCCCCCCTACGGCCCGTAGAGCCCCGGCAAGCCCCCCCCTTTAGCCCCGCCTTTCCCGGCTTTAGCCCCGCCCCTTCCGGCTTTAGCCCCGCCCACTCCGCCCTTAGCCCCGCCCACCCCGCCCTTGGCCCCGCCCATTCCCCCTTTAGCCACGCCCATTCCGCCTTCAGCCACGGCCTTTCCCCCTTTAGCCCTGCCCATACACGATTCTGCCTCGCCCATTCCCCTTTCAGCCTCCCCCCTACGGCCCCTAGAGCCCCGGCAAGCCCCCCCCCTTTAGCCCCGCCCCTTCCGGCTTTAGCCCCGCCCACTCCGCCCTTGGCCCCGCCCACCCCGCCCTTGGCCCCGCCCATTCCCCCTTTAGCCACGCCCATTCCGCCTTCAGCCACGGCCTTTCCCCCTTTAGCCCTGCCCATACACCATTCTGCCTCGCCCATTCCCCTTTGAGCCTCCCCCCTACGGCCCCTAGAGCCC